>NC_069499.1:338546404-338798904 GCF_027579735.1 Bombina bombina | reverse complement strand
TGTTAGCTTATTATTGGCTAAAAATTTAGAGTGGGGGTAAATAAAATCAGTCAGGTGGTACACCCACTAAAAAGGCCCTGGAGAGAACACTGATATTTATACACACAAACCGCAGAACAGAACATTCTGGACTAGTTTTTACTGCATTTGTATAAAAAAAAAAAAAAACACACACAAAAAAAAATATATAATATATCTACAAGGTATACCCAATGTTGACTGGTCCTAAAGTCAGGGTGTCATGATACACTCATGAGTAGTAGTTAATACATGGTATAACCACACCAGCAGAGGTGGTATGGTGTCTCAGCATTGCCAGTGCTAATCTGAAATGTTCTCTCTTTTTGTAACATCTGTGTTTGCTAAAAAAAAAAAACTTCCCTACCCCCTCTTCCTGGTGCCTGGCATCTCTTGGTACTATGGGGTTAAGGACTTGCAAGGAGTGCCTAGCTAGGTGGTCATATTTTAAAAAGGAGGGTGGTTTGTTACAAGACAAAGGAAGATTGGGATATAACTTATTAGCATAATTTCACTTTGTCTACATCTAACGATCCATTTATTTGTGAGGCTGTTTGTGACACAGCCTCCCTTTCTCATTTGTCAAGGACGCATTGAAGGCCTTTGTCCCAATTCATCAATGGAATTGTTTTCATAGCTATCTTAGAAAGAACAAAGGATTTAGACCGTTGTATAAATAAGACCAGTGGGCCACTTCAAAGTATTAGCATTATGGAACCCTCAGATATGTATACCCATATGTGGATTTCCTGATCTTTCCTCTATGTAATAAAAGGTAAGATAGCAGACAGACATGGTGTCCCTTTGAAGCTTAAGTATATGCAAGAGTTGATTACCCCTGCTGTGTTGAATCCACGAATTCTAGACGTTACGTCTAGATGAAGATTAGCAAAGCAAACACACATATTGCATTGTAACTTTTAAATTCATTTTAAAGTACAACTTGTATAATTTTCTAATTGTATAAAAATGTGTATTTGTGGATCTAAGAGAAAAATGCCTAACAGTAACATATTAAATAAGTATTTGCTGAACTTAATAAGTAACTGTATAGTAAATGTAAATAGATACGTCTGAGAGATTGTCTGTTTGGATAATATTAAATATGAAATGAATTGAGTATACATTCATATAAGTTAACATTCTCCACACCCAGACTATATTAAACAACATATATGTATTGATCTGAAACATACTATATTGGATAAATGTCTGCTATATTGAATAATAGCTGCATTAATAGATGTATAACTGTTTGACATTTTTTAACATTATTTCTTTCATTTCAGACCTACATCTGGTATTTCATGCATTCCAAATTTATTTAGAAATATGAAATATACTGTATTCATATTAAGATACAATATAATGCCAGGAGGTTGAATGCTACGATTCTGTGAAGAAAAATAATTAACAGTAAACTGCTTATTAATATGATTACTAGGAGTATTATCATATTTAATATAATCAGAGAAAATGGCACTATATGGTCCCAGGTATATTTAACATATGATTTATTAAAACTGGAAATTATAGTAAATAAAATAAAAATTTTCAAGGTTAGATAATTAAACTGTAGCAGCATTGATGGTAAAACTGCATTTCTGGTTATCTGCTGCCACCTATAGTTCAAAAATTGTATTACAACCAAAAGGCATTTGGCTACTCAGGGAGGCGTTTCCCAAAATAACCTATGAGATGTTCAGATCCGAGGGCGAATCAGAGACAAGCACTGGTAAGGGCCTATCAAAATCTTGTGGGAATGATTAAAGAAGAGGTGGAGGTATTCTTTATTTTTGAGATAAAGACCCATACACACACACACACACACACACAGACATAACATTGCATATTAAGAATTTCTGGGGGAAAGCAAGCAGGGATACTTGCCTAGATGTACTAATTTCCTATGCAAATATTTACATTGATTTAATTTTGAGACATGGAGGATTTTAATTTCAGTTTTTTATCTCCCCCCATAATTTTGATGAATTTTGGTTTAACCATGAAAATAGCTTTTCCAATGCAGCAACCAGAAATCTCTCTCCTACTGATGAGTTCCAAAAAGAACGAAACAGGCTTGTCTAGTGAGTGATTTCTGGTTTGCTGTCATATTCCTGTTTAAAAGGATCGCTGTGTCAAAACAGTATTTTTGAAGCAAAAAACTGAGAATTTGCATATCTAATTTGCATATCTTACCCACAATTCTCTTGTGCATTGGAAACATTGCATATTAAGGATTTCTGGGGGAAAGCAAGCGGGGATACTTGTATGTATATATATATATATATATATATATATATATATATATATATATATATATATATATATTTGCGTGTGTGGGGCTTATACTGCTTCATTTGTTAATCATACCACTGTCCACTTCTAGAATGACTGTCCAAGAAAACATGACAATGTTGTGTGTCATAAGACCTAATAACTGGCTACTATTTAATCACATCACAGGCAGCAAATTTTATTTTAACTATTTTGTGGTTTGTATTTTTATGCCCCCAAGAGTGTATTGGACATTGAGAAACATGTACATTAAGATTCTGTAGTGATAAATAAACTTTAGAATGCAAAATGAAGGTGTTATAGTCATTTATAAGAAAATAGTTATTAAATCGCAATCGCAGGGGGGGGGGGCTTTTTTTTTTTTTTTTTTGCCCATATCGCCCAGCCCTAGTCAAGTATATTCTCTGTCATTTTGGGGGCACTTTCTTGAACAAAGGAAGATCAACAATTTTGAGGCCTGTACATTTGCGCATTGAGTAAACCCTTTGTAGATGACCCACAAGAAATTCTGGAAACTGAAACATTGATTTGGTTATTTGGGTAAAGTACACACAATTGATTATATATATATATATATATATATATATATATATATATATATATATATATATATATATATATATATATATATATATATATATATATATATATATATATATATATATATATATATATATAAAATATATAAAATATAATATAATATATTTAAATCAAAAGGTATTTGGTAACTACAACTAGAATGCAGTTAGTAATTTTAAAATGTTCATAGTCCTGTGTAGTTTAACTAGTCATATTTAGTGCCAAGCAATGTGCCAAGCAATTTATATTTGCAACTATATATGTTTATATTGTTTAACTAGGCACTGTTAAAGTTAGTGGTCCATATTCAGGTATTTTATTGTGATATTTTAATGCGATTCATTGTGAATAAGGTAAATTATAAAGGTATATTTTATATGATCTTTATATAGAATATTGTAACAGCTTAAGTGTGTGTCATTTGATTCATAATCGGATTTCTATAAATATAATTCAATGTGTTTATAAATATTAACTAATCTCAAGAATTTAGGAATAATCATTAATTTCAATTGTTTTGAATATATATTTTTATTGGGGGTTTGTTTTAAAGAATAATAATAAATAAATTGTATTATAACCCTGTGATATACTGACAATTTATTATTATTCACATTACCTAATTGTTAGATGTGTGAGTTATTGGGTTTCCAAGACACCCTTATTTAAAACTCTTGATGGTGGCAGTATTGTTAATCTGCAGTGACTGTATCGGACACTCTTATTTAAAACTCATGATTGTGGCATTATTGTTAATCTGGGGTGGTGTAGGCAGGATTTGGGGTTTTAATTGGTGTCCCTTTAGGTCCTTTGTAGAGGTAAAAGTGTAAGGGAAGCAGAGGCTGAGTGTCATTAACCCCTTCATGCTCACACTCTCCCCACAGCCACGGCTGGGCGGATAGGTTTAGTCATCACACAGGGAGTATCATTCTATTATAAAGAGAAAAAGCAGGAATCATTCAGCCCATAAAGGCAAAAGTATTGTAGTGTTAGGACCAGTCAGCTTTGTGACACCTTGTAAGTTAGTGACTGGCTAAGCAGAATATGGCCATATTGTGTGACCAAGATACAAATATTAATATAAAAGCATAGGTGATTTTTTTTTAAGCATTTAAAAATGTTTTGCGTATTTGCAAGTGGATGTGCACCAATGCCCCCTGTTTTGTATAGCTATCTGGTCTCATTGGCTGCACTCCAAAATTATGTACTTATCTTTTTGTAAGCTGTGCTAAATCAAACTTTGTGGAGAGATGCCTCACTTGAAATGGCATTCTAGTTACAGTCAGTTAAAGGAGCACAAGACCTTGTAGCTGTCTGTAATCTTGCAATAAATAGCATATCAAGCAAGGGCAACATTTCTGAATACATTAACCAATTGTTTCATGCAGTTGCTTTTACACCTTATTTGGAGAACACAATTTGGACTTGTTATTGGAGTAGATAAGGTTCAGCACTGTAATTTTTGTTAACATAACTCAATGGTTTTTTTTTTGTAATAGCTTATTTTATCACCTCTACTGGAATCAATCAGGGGCAGATATATATAGCAGGGTTAGCCATTTAAAGTCTGCAATGTGCACTCCCAGTTGCTAGAACTGGGAAAAACCATAGCTTTCAGAGTTGAATTGCAGTATGGGGATAGATAGGTAGATAGATAGATATACATATATATACACACATACACGCGCACACACAGTACTGTGCAAAAGTCTTAGGCCACCACCAGATTTCTGGTTCTAGCAAAGTTTGAATGACCATCCATATTTACTTTTTCTCTTTTTTGCCAAGGGAACACAGAACAGTAGGAGAAATATTAGGGTGAAAAAAGTGCCAGAACCACGAATAAAAAAAGAATTTAAGGTCGCCCACAGAAAAAAACTGGCAGGGAGCTGTGGACTCTCCCCGTTCAGAAGAAAAGAAAATTATCAGGTAAGCATAATTTAAGTTTTTCTTATTAAAAACAGGAAGAGTCCACAGCTGCATTACTTTTTGGAAATCAATACCCAAGCTTAAAGAGGACACTGAATGCAAACGGGTGGGAAAAAGTGGCCCATTCTGAAGGCACCACAGCCTGACACAACCCGGATACCCGATAAAAAACTACTTCAACAGAAGCAGGAGGAACAAAATATGGAAGAGGACAAGATAACTACCCATCAATTAGAACCATAAAGATCCCAGTTAGAGATCACACTAAATTCTGGACTCCACTGAGCAGACAAAATCCCACTCTATAGAAGCACACAAAGAAAAACCTCTCCATGAACAATGGCAAGGGAAACTCCCACAACACATTCTCCCTAACTGAAAGAAGGGAAGAATCAGATAAGGTCCGAAAGAACCTCCATAAACAATCCCGGAAGAATCAGGGACAAAACAGAGAAAGAAGCCCCTAGCATAACTAGAAAAGAGCGGCTACCAGGCTTAGAGAGGACAAAATCCTGTAGAAAAATACTCTACCGACGGAGAACAAGGAAAGGAAAAATTCCAGATCACCCCCTACATGGATCCAAAAGGAACCAATGGAAAGCCTTAACCAGAACCGAACAAGACTACCTTACCATAGACAGCTAACTAGCACAGAGAAACTGAACACCCGTAGGTTAGAAAACCCCCCGGGAGCAGAATAGGAACGGAATAGTAACATCTGTTTATGCCACAAACGAAAGCCGCAGGCTTCCGTCGGATAGGCAGACTAAATGTCCAACCATATCAACTAGCCAACCGAGTAGCTAGCAAACTTGCACCAGGACATTCCTAGAAAGAACAAGAGAAAAAACTCAGAAAGCAGGGCGGAACAACACCCTACTAGAAAACTAGGTAAGGGATGACAACACCATCTATCAACTACCCACTAAGGGAAGGTTCCCGAAATCAACTGCAAGGCCTCCTAACCTAAGTAAGGATCCTTCAGGAGACAAGAGACGCGGTCAATGCCCAAACAGAACAGTCAGAATTCCTGACCCCTACGCTGAGCGAACAGTCCCATCACAGAAGCAACTGTCAATTTCCCCAAGGACAAGAGAGAGAATAAAAAATCCCAGCATCAACAAGGCCCGGAGATCAGCTAACGAATCTCCAGCCAAGAGTTCCTAAGGAAAAGAAGCAGGAAAGAGGCACCGACACCGACTAACGCGGAATACGGGATACCTATCCTGATCACCGCAGACAAGAGAAACCCTCAACCCACTGAACTCCTAGAAACAGATGAAGAAAACTACCCCAGGAGGAGCCAACTGGATAGGCGCAGTAGACCAGAGCCTTCCAAATAGAAGGAAACCGAAGAAACCCAGGAGTATTCCAGTAAAGAAATTCCTATGAAAAACTTCCTCCATCTGTCCAGAAGAGAGAAGAACCGCCCCAGTAGGAACAAGGAGATTTCCCCAGGACCGGGAAAACAAGCTTACTAGTGAACTCCAGACAGATCCAAGACTAATAAAATCTGGAAAACAGATTAACCAAACGGCCAAGTCAAAAGATAAGGACTAGGTCTAAAAACTGGACCCCCAAAAACAGTTGCCGGATCAAGACCAAAAACCTTGCGTAACAACCACAAAGTTAACTGTAATGAAATTTGCACAAAAGTTGATGCATGCCATACCCCCATTGGGTCTAGAATCTCTCATGAAGTATCCCAGTGGCTGTCCACTCTGCCCTAAAAGGCTTCTAAGATAACACCCACAAAGTCCAAAGACAAAGGAAGGACCCAAAAGAGATCAGAACTCCATGATTGAGAGAAAATGAGTCTCTGAAGATCCAGTCTGGATCAACCCACGGACAACCTACAGCTCAATGAATAACGAGGTTGACGGCAAGAGAGACTGCATAACAATCTCCCAGATCCCCAAGTATACAGGATCCAAAAGATGACACTGCAAGGACCAAAACAGTCCCTAATAACCTAGTCTCCGCAACCAGATGACCGAAAGTCCTACCCCAAAAGGCAAGGGAAAGCGAAAAAACACAGCAATCCTCAAAAAAAGAGGAGAGAAACACTGTCAAAAAAGATCTGAAAATCGGACAATCCCATCCACAATGTCAGGGTACAGGTAAATGACATATATATTATATATATTTATATTATGTAAATAGGACAGGGGAATGTGTTTATGTATGAAGCCATATTTTTATCAGATATTATTAAAATAGGGTTGCAATTCTGATGTCAGGAATTTACTCAAACCCCACATGATTTGAATACACATCTCAAGACTCAAATACAGACCGGATGTCTCAAGAAACTTCAAAAGACAGCATTTGCTCCCTAGCTGGAGGTGAAAGGAAAGGCAATTTGTTTCAAAAGGAATGACCATGTTTATTTGGCTATATGCAGAGTTTTATGGCTTGAGATAGGATAGGACCCTTGAGCCATTTCAAGAGACCATATGGTTACTACCTGGAAATGTGTGATAAACTTCCTACTCCTCACAAAGTAGCCTAGAACTCTGGTTTAGGTGACATATTTTGTGAGAAAGTAACCATTTACATTTCAAATGCAAATTGACCCCATGCTGTGTAAGTAGGGCAATGAAAACTTGAACAGCAAAAGCACATGTTAAAATGTAATTTTGAAATTTACTGAAAATACAACTGATAATTTATTGAATGTATATATGGGAGATAAATTAAAATGTTGTAATAGATTAAAAGGCAATTGTGATAATCCCATTGTTGAAGTATATATATATATATATATATATATCATGGTTTTTTTTTTTTCTATCTTTCAATTCAGACTGTATTGAATGTATATATGGGAGATAAATTAAAATGTTGTAATAGATTAAAAGGCAATTGTGATAATCCCATTGTTGAAGTATATATATATATATATATATATATCATGGTTTTTTTTTTTTCTATCTTTCAGATGGGGGCTAGAGGATACTGAGTGCTGGATTGCCTGCATGGGATGATCTGAGTCATGTCATATGATTATACACTAGATGTTTATGAAAGTTTAAACACAGCTCTGAAAATATAACAGATGTATAAATGCTATTCATTTTGGAATAATTAGCAGTATAATTGTTTTGATATAATATAATGATGAAAACATAACGTATTTGGTATCAGGGTAATCAGAGAAAAATGATGTGATACTACCCAATCTATAATTAATATTATAAGTGATTGATGCAAGAAGTTATGGTCTGATGAATAATCACTTTATAGAAATATTCAATTGTTAAAAATGTTGGATGGTGAGATGTGTTTAATGGTTGTCTGCTGCCCCCTAGGGGATTGGAATGGTGTAACAGCCAAATAAATTTCCTATTAGGACACACATACAGAGCCAATGAGGGAGCGTTCCCCAAAGTATCCAATGAGAAGGGACCAGCACCGTGGGCGTGAACGAAAAAGATCATCAATGATTAGATATAAGGAATGGCTAAATGCAAACAAGAAACAGTTTTTTTGGGGGACTTGCTTAGACTGGTGATTGATAACTGGTGGCCATACTTGGGAACACATTCACTTAAGCAAGAAACTGAAAACTTACCTTGGTCTATGCGATAACTTTCCTCCAAATGAGATGATCTAAAGACAACTATAAATTGGTGAAGTATAATTGTTCTAATTTTTAATATTTGAAACAAAGGTTATTGGTAAAAACAGTCAATTTGTATTTAATAGATTTAAAGAGAGTAATTTGTATTTTTGCTTATATTCATAGTCCTGTATAGGGTTAAGTTTATCTTTTGTATGCTAAGTAATTCATCTGTGCAATATATATATATCTTAGAATTGGTTTTAATTATAAGTAACTAAGAATTTGTTCCAGTTTAAATAAATAGACATTTAAAGTAACTGTTTACATTAAGAATATATGTATTTTTAGTATCCTAATTAGAATTGTATTAGAATCAATTGTAGCTAAACAGCTGAGTATATTGCTTGAATGTTAGCAACTAAATATCTTGGAATCTCATTGTGTTAACTGAATGAAATTCTATTGTGAATAAGGCTAGTTTAAAAGGTAAACTTTTATGAATTTTGCATAGCATATTTTAATAGTTTTTAAACGTGTATACAGGGAGTGCAGAATTATTAGGCAAATGAGTATTTTGACCACATCATCCTCTTTATGCATGTTATCTTACTCCAAGCTGTATAGGCTCGAAAGCCTACTACCAATTAAGCATATTAGGTGATGTGCATCTCTGTAATGAGAAGGGGTGTGGTCTAATGACATCAACACCCTATATCAGGTGTGCATAATTATTAGGCAACTTCCTTTCCTTTGGCAAAATGGGTCAAAAGAAGGACTTGACAGGCTCAGAAAAGTCAAAAATAGTGAGATATCTTGCAGAGGGATGCAGCACTCTTAAAATTGCAAAGCTTCTGAAGCGTGATCATCGAACAATCAATCGTTTCATTTAAAATATTCAACAGGGTCGCAAGAAGCGTGTGGAAAAACCAAGGCGCAAAATAACTGCCTATGAACTGAGAAAGGTCAAGCGTGCAGCTGCCAAGATGTCACTTGCCACCAGTTTGGCCATATTTCAGAGCTGCAACATCACTGGAGTGCCCAAAAGCACAAGGTGTGCAATACTCAGAGACATGGCCAAGGTAAGAAAGGCTGAAAGACAACCACCACTGAACAAGACACACAAGCTGAAACGTCAAGACTGGGCCAAGAAATATCTCAAGACTGATTTTTCTAAGGTTTTATGGACTGATGAAATGAGAGTGAGTCTTGATGGGCCCGTGGCTGGATTGGTAAAGGGCAGAGAGCTCCAGTCCGACTCAGACGCCAGCAAGGTGGAGGTGGAGTACTGGTTTGGGCTGGTATCATCAAAGATGAGCTTGTGGGGCCTTTTCGGGTTGAGGATGGAGTCAAGCTCAACTCCCAGTCCTACTTCCAGTTTCTGGAAGACACCTTCTTCAAGCAGTGGTACAGGAAGAAGTCTGCATCCTTCAAGAAAAACATGATTTTCATGCAGGACAATGCTCCATCACACGCGTCCAAGTACTCCACAGCGTGGCTGGCAAGAAAGGGTATAAAAGAAGAAAATCTAATGACATGGCCTCCTTGTTCACCTGATCTGAACCCCATTGAGAACCTGTGGTCCATCATCAAATGTGAGATTTACAAGGAGGGAAAACAGTACACCTCTCTGAACAGTATCTGGGGGGCTGTGGTTTCTGCTGCACGCAATGTTGATGGTGAATAGATCAAAACACTAACAGAATCCATGGATGGCAGGCTTTTGAGTGTCCTTGCAAAGAAAGGTGGCTATATTGGTCACTGATTTGTTTTTGTTTTGTTTTTGAATGTCAGAAATGTATATTTGTGAATGTTGAGATGTTATATTGGTTTCACTGGTAAAAATAAATAATTGAAATGGGTATATATTTGTTTTTTGTTAAGTTGCCTAATAATTATGCACAGTAATAGTCACCTGCACACACAGATATCCCCCTAAAATAGCTAAAACTAAAAACAAACTAAAAACTACTTCCAAAAATATTCAGCTTTGATATTAATGAGTTTTTTGGGTTCATTGAGAACATGGTTGTTGTTCAATAATAAAATTAATCCTCAAAAATACAACTTGCCTAATAATTCTGCACTCCCTGTAGTATTGATTCATATTCTGATTCCTACAAATATATTTCAATGTGTTTATAGATATCAACTAATAAAAAGAATTCAGGAATTTATATTAATTTTATTGTCTAGTATATGCATATTGATTGAGGGTTTATTTTTAAAGGATAATAACTCAGCCATATACTGACATATAATTTGGAGAGCACTGCCGAGTTCTTATTAATATACTTACAACAAGTAGTACCAATGGGGGGGGATAATCGCCCCCTACACCAGGTACTGGAGATCTCCATGCAGTCATCTGATCCTCCCCCTTCGGAAGGGAGGACTCTAGCTCCTGTCCAAAGGACCTCAGGAACTATAAACCTACTGCCATAGCAGAATTCGGAATCCTAGGAAAACATGCAAGCTATGCAGAGACAAAACACTAATATCAAGTACTTACATGTCATTTAAGGCCATTCAAGAAAAACATTGGATGCCCCACCAAGATGAAAGAAAGTAGGGCCAGCTGGATATCTAGGATAGAAGGGCCTCCTATATATATATCTTGTAAAAACAAGAAAAAACAACCTCATAACAAGAGGTAAGTCAACTTAGTACCCAAACAGGACCAGCCTGTTGTCAAGGATACAAAAATGTCTGATATAACCTCAAAAGAACAGAGTTAACTAGTACCCAACCAGGACCAGCCTGCTGACCAGGGTACAACTGAACTGCTCAAGGGCTAACTGAAAGTTCTAAACCCTAGCAGGGCTAGACTAAACAGACAAATGACAGACAAATAAGCTCTGAGGCTTAAAGGGACACTGAACCCAATTTTTTTTCTTTTGTGATTCAGATAGAGCATGCAATTTTAAGCAACTTTCTAATTTACTCATATTATCAAATATTCTTCATTCTCTTGGTATCTTTATTTGAAATGCAAGAATGTAAGTTTAGATGCTGGCCCATTTTTGGTGAACAACCTGGGTTGTTCTTGCTGATTGGTGGATAAATTCATCCACCAATGAATAAGTGCTTTCCAGGGTCCTGAACCAAACAAATAGCTTAGATGCCTTCTTTTTCAAATAAACATAGCAAGAGAACAAAGAAAACAGAATTTATGCTTACCTGATAAATTACTCTCTCTTGTGGTGTATCCAGTCCACGGATTCATCCTTTACTTGTGGGATATTCTCCTTCCCAACAGGAAGTGGCAAAGAGAGCACACAGCAGAGCTGTCCATATAGCTCCCCCTCTAGCTCCACCCCCCAGTCATTTGACCGAAGGTTAGGAAGAAAAAGGAGAAACCATAGGGTGCAGTGGTGACTGTAGTTTAAAAATAAAAAACCACCTGTCTTAAAATGACAGGGCGGGCCGTGGACTGGATACTCCACAAGAGAAAGTAATTTATCAGGTAAGCATAAATTCAGTTTTCTCTTGTAAGGTGTATCCAGTCCATGGATTCATCCTTTACTTGTGGGATACCAATACCAAAGCTTTAGGACACGGATGAAAGGAGGGAACAAGACAGGTACCTTAAACGGAAGGCACCACTGCTTGTAAAACCTCTCTCCCAAAAATAGCCTCAGAAGAAGCAAAAGTATCGAATTTGTAAAATTTGGCAAAAGTATGCAGCGAAGACCAAGTCGCTGCCTTACAAATCTGTTCAACAGAAGCCTCATTTTTAAAAGCCCATGTGGAAGCCACTGCTCTGGTAGAATGAGCAGTAATTGTTTCAGGAGGCTGCTGGCCAGCAGTCTCATAGGCCAAACGGATGATGCTTTTCAGCCAAAAGGAAAGAGGTAGCGGTCGCCTTCTGACCTCTCCTCTTACCAGAATAGATAACAAACAAAAGAAGTTGTTTGTCTGAAATCCTTAGTTGCTTGTAAATAGAACTTTAAAGCACGAACCACATCAAGATTGTGTAACAGACGTTCCTTCTTCGACGAAGGATTAGGACACAGAGAAGGAACAACAATTTCCTGGTTAATATTCTTATTAGACACAACCTTAGGAAGAAAACCGGGTTTGGTACGCAAAACTACCTTATCTGCATGGAACACCAGATAAGGTAAATCACACTGTAAAGCAGATAACTCCGAAACTCTTCGAGCAGAAGAGATAGCTACCAAAAACAAAACTTTCCAAGATAACAGTTTAATATCTATGGAATGTAAAGGTTCAAACGGAACCCCTTGCAGAACGGAAAGAACTAAATTCAGACTCCATGGCGGAGCCACAGGTCTATAAACAGGCTTGATTCTGACTAAAGCCTGACTAAAAGCTTGAACATCTGGTACCTCTGCCAGACGTTTGTGTAAAAGAATAGACAAAGCAGATATCTGTCCCTTTAAGGAACTAGCTGATAATCCTTCTTGGAGAAAGGACAAAATCCTGGGAATCCTAACCTTACTCCATGAGTAACCCTTGGATTCGCACCAAAAAAGATATTTTTGCCAAATCTTATGTTAGATTTTCCTGGTGACAGGCTTTCTAGCCTGAATCAGGGTATCAATAACCGACTCAGAGAAACCACGCTTTGATAGAATTAGGCGTTCAATCTCCAAGCAGTCAGACGCAGAGAAATTAGATTTGGATGTTTGAAAGGACCCTGTATTAGAAGGTCCTGCCTCATTGGCAGTGTCCATGGTGGCACAGATGACATGTCCACTAGGTCTGCATACCAAGTCCTGCGTGGCCACGCAGGCGCTATTAGGATCACCGAAGCCCTCTCCTGCTTGATTCTGGCAACCAGACGAGGGAGGAGAGGACACGGTGGAAAAACATAGGCCAGATTGAAGGACCAAGGCGCTGCTAGAGCATCTATCAGCACCGCCTGGGGATCCCGGGACCTGGACCCGTAAAGAGGAAGTTTGGTGTTCTGACGGGACACCATCAGATCCAATTCTGGAGTGCCCACTCCCAAAAACCTCTGGGTGGAGTTCCCACTCCCCCGGGTGAAAAGTCTGACGACTTAGAAAATCCGCCTCCCAGTTGTCTACTCCTGGGATGTGAATTGCTGAGAGATGGCAGGAGTGATCCTCCTCCCATCTGATTATTTTGGTTACTTCCATCATTGCTAGGGAACTCCTTGTCCCGCCTTGATGATTGACGTAAGCTACAGTCGTGATGTTGTCCGACTGAAACCTGATGAATTTGGCCGCAGCTAGCTGAGGCCATGCCTGAAGCGCGTTGAATATCGCCCTCAGTTCCAGAATGTTTATTGGGAGAAGAGCTTCTTCCCGAGACCATAAGCCCTGAGCTTTTAGGGAGTCCCAGACTGCACCCCAGCCCAACAGACTGGCGTCGGTCGTTACAATGATCCACTCTGGTCTGCGGAAACACATTCCCTGAGACAGGTGATCCTGAGACAACCACCAGAGAAGAGAATCTCTGGTCCCCTGGTCCAACTGTATTTGAGGAGACAAATCTGCATAATCCCCATTCCACTGTTTGAGCATGCATAGTTGCAGTGGTCTGAGGTGTATCCGTGCAAAAGGGACTATGTCCATTGCCGCTACCATTATGCAAAAAAACGTTACTGTGCCTTTAAGAGATAAAAAAGGCACACAATTTTCCAAAACAGTGAAAAATGCAGCAAACTTTTCGAAATTTTCACAGTATGTGCCTAAAGCATTAGTAAGCTTGCACCACTAGCAATAAAAACAAATAACCCCTTAATGCCCAAACCGGATCAATATGTAAGCAAAAGACCGGTAAAAATAACTTCAGCACCTTGCCACAGCTCTGCTGTGGCCCTACCTTCCCTTAGGAGTCAGATTTGTGGGGAAAAGCTTCTTATGGGCCCTCAAACTGTAGCAGAACCCTCCATGTGAAGACAGCCTGAAGTTCTAGTCAATATAACTGTGCATCTCATGCACGAAATTAGGCCCCTCCCACCTTACTCCGGTGCTGTGAGGCCTAAGAAACACTCCTAAGTGTTTTAATAATAGCCATGTGGGTAACAACCCCTGAAAGAATCCCAGAGGAACCTTCAAAGTGTCTCAAAAATGATATTTTTCTAATAAAAACCGTTTGTCATTAAGCAGTGTCAACCAGCATAAATTAGCCCTGTAATGTAAGCTAGCAATTCCATACATAGTCTCTGAATACAGCTTACCCTTCCCTCATGGGGATCTTGTCAGTATTTTCCAGCATTATCACAGTCTTGTCTAGAAATAAAATGACTGAACATACCTTATTGCAGCCTAACCTGCAAACCGTTCCCCCCAACTGAAGTTTTCTTGTACTCCTCAGTCCTTTGTGGGAACAGCAGTGGATTTTAGTTACAACATGCTAAAATAATCTTCCTCCCTGCAGAAATCTTCATCTACTTTCTGCTAGAGAGTAAATAGTACACACCTGTACCATTTAAAATAAACTTTTGCTTGTAGAAGATAAAAACTACAATTCTAACACCACATTCACTTTACCCTTCCGATTGCTTAGAGCCGGCAAAGAGAATGACTGTGGGGTGGAGCTAGAGGGGGAGCTATATGGACAGCTCTGCTGTGTGCTCTCTTTGCCACTTCCTGTTGGGAAGGAGAATATCCCACAAGTAAAGGATGAATCCGTGGACTGGATACACCTTACAAGAGAAAAATTGATAATAGGAGTAAATTAGAAAGTTACTTAAAATTGCATGCTCTATCTGAATCATGAAAGAAAAAATTTGGGTTCAGTGTCCCTTTAAACGTTGTCTCTTAACATCATTTTTTTTTAATTTTTTTTTATTTATTTTTTTATATAATGTGACTTCTGCCAGAAGTAACAACCATTGCGACCATAAAATCACTAGTATCAAAATCCCAGAGAAGAAAAAAAAGTTTCCTAAAAGGAAAAGTTTACAACAGTCTCGAGCTCTGCAAATAAAAGAAAACACATCTTAAACGGATAAAAAGAAGTAGGCTGCACCCGCAGGTAAATGCTAAGAAAGAAAAGAAAGAAAGAAATAGAAGCACTAACAGGGCCAGCCTGTCAGAGACCTGATTCCTCAAGAGCTCAGAACTGGGATTATATACACAAGCATAGACAATCAGGAGTATGATCCACATCCCTTCAATTGTCTAGTATTGTTTGCCATTAGAATCAGAAGACTGAGGATCCGGAGGCAAATGAAGACTAAAATCCTCCCAAGCCTACAGTACCTGCCTCAGCAGTACACGCAGGCACGTCAGACTGAATCTAAAGGCAAAACCCATCTCCAGCGGGGCATTTGAAGGCTACCGATCCTGCCGGCTGTCCCCCTAAAGACTCAGAGGGAACCGATCCTCCAGAGGAAAGACGCGCCAGGTAAAGAGGACAAGGATAAGCTCTTTGCTGGCCCTCAAGAAGCTGTAAATGCGCCAATGCCACTAATATGGCCACGTGCAACCGATCAGCAACCTCTGGTGGAAAGAAACCTCCTTCCAGAGAAGAGGTAACGTTATTTGGGACAACTGCTTGTGTAGGAACAGAAAATTCCAGGGAACATGCCTCACGGGACACAGAATCCTCAGAGGCGGATGGCTCAGCGGACTCCAATCTCTCCCCAAAGGGAGAAAAGAGCACTCTATTACGGCATACAGAATATAATTGATTGAGCTGGATTACCTGGGTCTCCATACAATCTAAGCAGGAAACTGAATCTGAGTCAGAGAAATCCTCCTCAGAAAAATCAGAATCCTCTATAACTTGACCAGACAAAGTAGAGAAATAGGTCCTCTCCACCGACACTCGATCACGATACAGAAATGGAGAATGAAAACATAACCACGCCCGGTCACGAGGTGCGACATGTAGGCCAAAGAAAAGTGCGCCAGTCCACAAGAACTGCGTAGCTCTAAAAAATTGTATGTTCCGTAGTAGCCATGAGCCCCAACATTTCTACACATAAGTAGACAGAATCACATAACAAACAAATCCCCTCAGGAGATATTAACCCTTGATTCCATAAAGATAAAGGAGTCCCACTGAGACCCTGTCTTCTATTCATTTACATTACATTCCCACAATGAAAGGAAAATGAAACGATCTTACCGGAATCTATGCCGTGGAACAGTGACACGGTCCTTCAAGTTTGACAGATAGTAGCATTTCCTCTAACATGGACTTGAGTGAAGAAAGCAGGCAGCGAAACTCGTCAACACTGATTGCTTGTGGAGCTGTTAATATGAGTCGGGATGGTTTCGCAGGCCCTCACTAAGTGACTGATAGGACCACTTAAAACTCCCATCCCATCTCAAAGAGTACTACCCTCCATAAGAGACTACTCCGTAATATTCTGACACTTCTCTGCCAACCTCCTGTGACGAAAGTCAAAGAATAACTGGGAGATAAGGGGAGTGGGGGAGGTATTTAAGCCTTTGGCTGGGGTGTCTTTGCCTCCTCCTGGTGGCCAGGTTCTGTATTTCCCAAAAGTAATGAATGCAGCTGTGGACTCTCCCCATTTTAAGAAGAAAAACTTTCTAATTTGCTTCTATCAACAATTTTTCTTCTTTGTCTTGGTATTTTGTTGAGAAGCAGGTATGGATACTTAGTAGGAGTCAGCCCGTTTCTGGAGCACTAGATGGCAGCAGTTTTGCAAGAACGTTATTATTTATAAGAGTACTAGATGGAAGCACTATTTCCTGCCATGTAGTGCTACAGATGTCTACCTAGGTATCTCTTCAACACAGAATATCATGGGAATTAACATGGTGATGCCCATTACTGTATATAAAAAAAAAAAGTTCTTTATAGCCTTTACACTGTATTTCTTCAATATTTAAAAGTATTAGTATAATTAAAAATAATATATCTACATATTATTCACAGGCTAATCTTTTTTTTTTTTTTAATACATCATTAGGTCTACAATTTCTCTACTGTTTAATATTCATTTAAGCAACATGTGAAGCCTCAAACTGAAAATGAATAGAGACAGAAAGTGCTTTCATGATGTCAGAAACCCCCCTCAAACTTCCAGTTTTATAGAATTTGCTCAAATAATCAATCTCTTCATGCCTGGGCTGCTTGTTCTAGAAACCTACCAGGGGGGGATGGGAAGTCGGCAGCCCAAGACACTGCACAGAGGGATATTACATGTTATTCAAGCAATTGTTCAATTGTTTGACAAACCAATGGAGAGAAGTGACAGGGCCAGCCCTTTCCCACACATAGTACACAATGTGCCATGCTTTACAACCCATTTAGATTTAAATCTCTGCCATACCGAAATACCCATGCTAAACCAGCCTGCAACATCAGGGAATATGTGCATAGCTTGTTCGTACATCATTACGTTTGTTTATGCACATCCCTTTATGTGAAATTACATGTACACAAATGTGCCTGATATATACGATATGTCTGAATAGATAGGAATTGTGTATTTAATAACCCATGCATTGGAATATGTGCATTAGAGTTTCTTTTTAAAGTGGTAGCATATTCTACAGCATTCCCGGCTGAATTTCTTGCGACTACCTAAGCGCAGCTTCCTTGCACAGCATCACAATTATATTCCTCTCATTATTTTTTGGGCACCACAATATATCAAACCCTCAGTTCTCTAAAGGGCCCTACTAACATGGAACAAATCTCTGCTGAATGGCTCTTAGCATCCCCACAAAGCAATGTTAATCCTGATCAGATTCAACAATCTATATTTAGGGTTACGCTAACCACGCTTTCTTCTTCATGGAGAGAATCACACATTAAATTATTGTTTATGACATATTATACTCCTGCAAAAGGACACAGGTTTGGAAATCTTAATTTTAATAAATGCCCTAAATGCTCGTTTCCTGCAGCAAACTTAGTACATATGATTTGGGATTGCCCAAAAGTAAGATCCCTTTGACAAAGATTAGAATATTGGATTAACAATACATTGGGAATCTCCCCGGTGGTTTTCTCAATAGGACACACAGTGTTTCTACTATCCTCTGAAATGAAACAAGTACAGACTAATTGTAAAATAATCAATCTAGCTATTCTTGCAACTAGATACTTACTTTTCAAGAAATGGAAAGCGATACCTAGTATACCCGAGATTAAGAACTGCATAAAGAAACAATGTATACTAGAACAGATTCTCATGAGGAGGAATACGTAAGGAAATTCTTTCGGAAATGGTCAGTATTTATAAAATCTTTTCCACCCTCAGAGATAGAATACCCGATTTATCCCTTTAGGAATACAGACCTTGTGGTTTTAGATTCATGGTAACAAGGGCGCCCCCATCTTTATTCTTGTAGTGTATAAATGGTGCCAGAAGAACAAAACCAAATTTAAGTCCGCCTAACGGAGAATTTGGGCGGGGTCGTGGACTCTCCTCAAACAGAAGGAAAGGAAATTATCTGGTAAGCTTAAATTTATGTTTTCCTTCTTAATATGAGGAGTCTCTACGGCTTCATTCCTTACTTGTGGGAAACATATACCCAAGCTCTAGAGGACACTGAATGAAAACGGGAGGGTAAAAGAGAGGTGGACCCTGCTCTCAGGGCACCACAGTCTGCAAAACCCTTTCTCCCAAAAACTGCTTCTGCCGAAGCAAAAAAGCTAAATATGTAAAATTTTGAGAAACAAAAAATGTAAGGAAGACCAGGTAGTCGCCCTACAAATCTGATGCCTAGAGGCCTCATTCTCAAAGACCCAAGAGGAAGCCACAGCTCAAGTTGAATGAGCATTATTCCTCTGAGGAGGCTTGTGTCCCGCTGACTCATAAGCTAAGCAAACATGATCCTCAACCAGAAAAACAAGAAAGTGGACGAGGCTTCCTGCCCCTTACGCTTCCCAGAATAGACACAAACAAGGAAGAAGTCTGACAAAATGCCTTTGTAGCCTAAAGATAGAACTTCAAGGCCCAAACCGCATCAAAGTTATGAAATAACTACTCCTTCGAAAGAGGAGGATTAGGACACAAGGAAGGAAACACAATCTCCTGATTGATGATGCGATCTGAAACAACCATAGGAAGAAAACCTAACCCAGAGAGAACAGCCTTAGCCGCATGAAAAACTAGTTAAGGAACCTCACATTGCAAGGCAGCCATCTCAGAAACTCTGTGTACTGAAGCAATAACCAGTAGAAAAAGAACCTTCCAAGACAGAAAATCTTAATGTCAACTCCATGCATAAGCCAAACGGAGCCTTCTGCAAAACTTAGAACAAGATGTAAACTCCAAGGAGGAGCACTAGATCTAAACACAGGCCTGATCTAGTCAAAGCCTAAACAAAAGACTGGACATCTGGAAGCTCTGTGACCCTGTCTATCGATAACATGTGTGTAAAATAATGAAACGACCTTACTATGCCGTGGAACAGTGACACAGTCCTTCAAGTTTGACAGGTTGTAGCAGCGCTTCTGACATGGACTTGAGTGAAGAAAGCTGGCAGCGAAACTCGTCAACGCTGATTGCTGAAGGAGCTGTTAATAAGAGGCTGAATGGGTTTGCAGAAAGACTCTCCCTGCATCTCCAGACTAACTTTCATCAATGCTCTCACTGAGAGGCTGACAAAAACTCCAGTCCCATCTTGAAGGGCAGATACCCTTCCTAAGGAACTACTCCAAAATCATGTGACACTTCTCTGCCAACCTCCTGTGAGAAAAGGCAAAGAATGACTGGGGGATGAGGGACATGGGGGAGGTATTTACGCCTTTGGCTGGGGTGTCTTTGCCTCCTCCTGGTGGCCAGGTTCTGTATTCCCACAAGTAAGGAATGAAGCCGTGGTCTCTCCTCATATTAAGAAGGAAAGCCGAGGATGTCACAGAGCAGGAGATAAATCTTACAGAGGTAGCTAAGCATCATCCCTTGGGGGTTTTCACATCTTAATTAAACCCTCACTATGCAGAAGTTAATACAATTCCAGTTGCTGTTTTACAGCTAAATCTCAGAACAGTAATTGGTTGAACATTTTAACCCTAAGCCAAAATGTCAGAGGAGCTAAGCACTTAACCACTTAGTTGCCATAGAAGACTGCATCACACTTGGAAGCCAGACAATTGCAGGAGCTGTCCTTAACAGTCAAGAGGTT
Organism: Bombina bombina; assembly: GCF_027579735.1. Taxonomy (NCBI): domain Eukaryota; kingdom Metazoa; phylum Chordata; class Amphibia; order Anura; family Bombinatoridae; genus Bombina; species Bombina bombina. Next base: position 338,778,468 of record NC_069499.1, on the reverse strand, counting down.
AAAGGGACATGAAACCCAAAACTATTCTTTCATATTTCAGACAGAGAATACAATTTTAAAAAAACTTTAATTTTAACTTCTATTATCTAATTTGCTTCATTTTCTTGGAATCCTTTGCTGAAGAAGCAACAGTGCACAATTGGGAGCTACCCAACACATTGAGTGAGCCAATAATATGAGAGATAAATGTGCAGCCACCAATCAGCAGCTCCTGAGCCTGCCCAGGTATCCTTTTCAACAAGGGATGCCAAGAGAACAAAGCAAATTCAATAATAGAAATAAATTGTAAAATCACATGATCTATCTAAATGACGAAAGAAAAAATATCTGGGTTTCATGTCCCTTTAAAGATGCTGACTCAGAGGGACCACATGCAGACCTTAAAGGGACATGAAATCCAAAAAAAATATTTCAGGATTCAGATACAGTACGCCATTTTAAACAACTTTCCATTTTAGTTTTATTATCTAATTTGCTTGTTTTTCTTGGTATCTTTGTTGAAAAGCACCTGGGTAGGCTCAGGAGGATGAAGCTGGCCGCTGATTGGTGGCTGCAAATATATGACTTGTCATTGGCTTACCAATTTGTTCAACTAGCTCACAATGGAATAGTATGACTAAGACTATGTACTTTTTCATTTTTATCTAAATAAAGCTGATTTTTTTTATTTTACAGCCCTTTGGTGCCTCTTTTTTTACATTTTGTTTGGCCGTCGCAGTGTGCACCCCTTCCAGCCGTAGCCTAGTGTTCATCCACATCCGCTTTCCACATACACGGAGCGTTCCAGAGACTGCATCGGCAGAAATTTTTTGTGTGCTTAGCTCACAATAGTGCATTGTTGATCTTTCAACAAACGATAACAAGATAATGAAACAAAAACAAAATTTATGCTTACCTGATAAATTCCTTTCTCCTGTAGTGTGGTCAGTCCACGGGTCATCATTACTTCTGGGATATTAACTCCTCCCCAACAGGAAGTGCAAGAGGATTCACCCAGCAGAGCTGCTATATAGCTCCTCCCCTCTACGTCACCTCCAGTCATTCGACCAAGGACCAACGAGAAAAGAGAAGCCAAAGGGTGTAGTGGTGACTGGAGTATAATTCAAAAATTTTTTTACCTGCCATAAAAAACAGGGCGGGCCGTGGACTGACCACACTACAGGAGAAAGGAATTTATCAGGTAAGCATAAATTTTGTTTTCTCCTGTTAAGTGTGGTCAGTCCACGGGTCATCATTACTTCTGGGATACCAATACCAAAGCTAAAGTACACAGATGACGGGAGGGACAGGCAGGCTCTTTATACGGAAGGAACCACTGCCTGAAGAACCTTTCTCCCAAAAACAGCCTCCGAAGAAGCAAAAGTGTCAAATTTGTAAAATTTGTAAAAAGTATGAAGAGAAGACCAAGTTGCAGCCTTGCAAATCTGTTCAACAGAAGCCTCATTCTTAAAGGCCCAAGTGGAAGCCACAGCTCTAGTAGAATGTGCTGTAATTCTTTCAGGAGGCTGCTGTCCAGCAGTCTCATAGGCTAACCGAATTATGCTACGAAGCCAAAAAGAGAGAGAGGTAGCCGAAGCTTTTTGGCCTCTCCTCTGACCAGAATAAACGACAAACAGGGAAGACGTTTGTCGAAAATCCTTAGTTGCCTGTAGATAAAATTTCAGGGCACGGACTACATCTAGATTGTGTAGCAGACGTTCCTTCTTCGAAGAAGGATTAGGACACAAAGAAGGAACCACAATCTCTTGATTGATATTCCTGTTAGTGACCACCTTAGGTAGGAACCCAGGTTTAGTACGCAGAACTACCTTGTCTGAATGAAAAATCAGATAAGGAGAATCACAATGTAAGGCGGATAACTCAGAGACTCTTCGAGCCGAGGAAATCGCCATTAAAAATAGAACTTTCCAAGATAACAGCTTGATATCAATGGAATGAAGGGGTTCAAACGGAACACCCTGTAAAACATTAAGAACTAAGTTCAAACTCCATGGTGGAGCAACAGTTTTAAACACAGGCTTGATCCTAGCTAAAGCCTGACAAAAAGCTTGAACGTCCGGAACTTCTGACAGACGTTTGTGTAAAAGAATGGACAGAGCTGAAATCTGTCCCTTCAAGGAACTAGCGGATAAACCCTTTTCTAAACCTTCTTGTAGAAAAGACAATATCCTCGGAATCCTAACCTTACTCCATGAGTAACTTTTGGATTCGCACCAATATAAGTATTTGCGCCATATCTTATGATAAATCTTTCTGGTAACAGGCTTCCTAGCCTGTATTAAGGTATCAATAACTGACTCAGAAAAACCACGTTTTGATAAAATCAAGCGTTCAATTTCCAAGCAGTCAGCTTCAGAGAAATTAGATTTTGATGTTTGAAGGGACCCTGGATCAGAAGGTCCTGTTTCAGAGGTAGAGACCAAGGTGGACAGGATGACATGTCCACTAGATCTGCATACCAAGTCCTGCGTGGCCATGCAGGCGCTATTAGAATCACTGATGCTCTCTCCTGTTTGATTCTGGCAATCAATCGAGGAAGCATCGGGAAGGGTGGAAACACATAAGCCATCCCGAAGGTCCAAGGTGCTGTCAAAGCATCTATCAGAACCGCTCCCGGATCCCTGGATCTGGACCCGTAACGAGGAAGCTTGGCATTCTGTCGAGACGCCATGAGATCTATCTCTGGTTTGCCCCAACGTCGAAGTATTTGGGCAAAGACCTCCGGATGAAGTTCCCACTCCCCCGGATGAAAAGTCTGACGACTTAAGAAATCCGCCTCCCAGTTCTCCACTCCCGGGATGTGGATTGCTGACAGGTGGCAAGAGTGAGACTCTGCCCAGCGAATTATCTTTGATACTTCCATCATTGCTAGGGAGCTTCTTGTCCCTCCCTGATGGTTGATGTAAGCTACAGTCGTGATGTTGTCCGACTGAAACCTGATGAACCCCCGAGTTGTTAACTGGGGCCAAGCCAGAAGGGCATTGAGAACTGCTCTCAATTCCAGAATGTTTATTGGTAGGAGACTCTCCTCCTGATTCCATAGTCCCTGAGCCTTCAGAGAATTCCAGACAGCGCCCCAACCTAGTAGGCTGGCGTCTGTTGTTACAATTGTCCAGTCCGGCCTGCTGAATGGCATCCCTCTGGACAGATGTGGCCGAGAAAGCCACCATAGAAGAGAATTTCTGGTCTCTTGATCCAGATTCAGAGTAGGGGACAAGTCTGAGTAATCCCCATTCCACTGACTTAGCATGCACAATTGCAGCGGTCTGAGATGTTGGCGTGCAAAGGGTACTATGTCCATTGCCGCTACCATTAAGCCGATCACCTCCATGCATTGAGCTACTGACGGGTGTTGAATGGAATGAAGGACACGGCATGCATTTTGAAGCTTTGTTAACCTGTCTTCTGTCAGGTAAATCTTCATTTCTACAGAATCTATCAGAGTCCCCAAGAAGGGAACTCTTGTGAGTGGAAAGAGAGAACTCTTCTTTTCGTTCACCTTCCATCCATGCGACCTTAGAAATGCCAGTACTAACTCTGTATGAGACTTGGCAGTTTGAAAGCTTGAAGCTTGTATCAGAATGTCGTCTAGGTACGGAGCTACCGAAATTCCTCGCGGTCTTAGTACCGCCAGAAGAGCACCCAGAACCTTTGTGAAGATTCTTGGAACCGTAGCCAATCCGAATGGAAGAGCTACAAACTGGTAATGCCTGTCTAGAAAGGCAAACCTTAGATACCGGTAATGATCTTTATGAATCGGTATGTGAAGGTAAGCATCCTTTAAATCCACTGTGGTCATGTACTGACCCTTTTGGATCATGGGTAAAATTGTCCGAATAGTTTCCATTTTGAACGATGGAACTCTTAGGAATTTGTTTAGGATCTTTAAATCCAAGATTGGCCTGAAAGTTCCCTCTTTTTTGGGAACCACAAACAGATTTGAGTAAAACCCTTGTCCTTGTTCCGACCGCGGAACCGGATGGATCACTCCCATTAATAAAAGATCTTGTACGCAGCATAGAAACGCCTCTTTCTTTATTTGGTTTGTTGACAACCTTGACAGGTGAAATCTCCCTCTTGGGGGAGAGGATTTGAAGTCCAGAAGGTATCCCTGAGATATTATCTCTAACGCCCAGGGATCCTGGACATCTCTTGCCCAAGCCTGGGCGAAGAGAGAAAGTCTGCCCCCCACTAGATCCGTTCCCGGATCGGGGGCCCTCGATTCATGCTGTCTTAGGGGCAGCAGCAGGTTTCCTGGCCTGCTTGCCCTTGTTCCAGGACTGGTTAGGTCTCCAGCCTTATCTGTAGCGAGCAACAGCTCCTTCCTGTTTTGGTGCAGAGGAAGTTGATGCTGCTCCTGCTTTGAAATTATGAAAGGAACGAAAATTAGACTGTCTAGCCTTAGGTTTGGCTCTGTCTTGAGGCAGGGCATGGCCTTTACCCCCTGTAATGTCAGCGATAATTTCTTTCAACCCGGGCCCGAATAAGGTCTGCCCTTTGAAAGGAATATTAAGCAATTTAGATTTAGAAGTAACATCAGCTGACCAGGATTTTAGCCACAGTGCTCTGCGCGCCTGAATGGCGAATCCGGAATTCTTAGCCGTAAGTTTAGTTAAATGTACTACGGCATCCGAAATAAATGAGTTAGCTAACTTAAGGGCTTTAAGCTTGTGTGTAATCTCATCTAATGGAGCTGATTCAAGTGTCTCTTCCAGAGACTCAAACCAAAATGCTGCCGCAGCCGTGACAGGCGCAATGCATGCAAGAGGTTGCAATATAAAACCTTGTTGAACAAACATTTTCTTAAGGTAACCCTCTAACTTTTTATCCATTGGATCTGAAAAGGCACAGCTATCCTCCACCGGGATAGTGGTACGCTTAGCTAAAGTAGAAACTGCTCCCTCCACCTTAGGGACCGTTTGCCATAAGTCCCGTGTGGTGGCGTCTATTGGAAACATCTTTCTAAATATTGGAGGGGGTGAGAACGGCACACCGGGTCTATCCCACTCCTTAGTAACAATTTCAGTAAGTCTCTTAGGTATAGGAAAAACGTCAGTACTCGACGGTACCGCAAAATATTTATCCAACTTACACAATTTCTCTGGTATTGCAACTGTGTTACAATCATTCAGAGCCGCTAACACCTCCCCTAGTAATACACGGAGGTTTTCCAGCTTAAATTTAAAATTTGAAATATCTGAATCCAGTCTGTTTGGATCAGAACCGTCACCCGCAGAATGAAGCTCTCCGTCCTCATGTTCTGCAAATTGTGACGCAGTATCTGACATAGCCCTAATATTATCAGCGCACTCTGTTCTCACCCCAGAGTGATCACGCTTACCTCTTAGTTCTGGTAATTTAGCCAAAACTTCAGTCATAACAGTAGCCATATCCTGTAATGTGATTTGTAATGGCCGCCCAGATGTACTCGGCGCTACAATATCATGCACCTCCCGAGCGGGAGATGCAGGTACTGACACATGAGGCGAGTTAGGCGGCATAACTCTCCCCTCGTTGTTTGGTGAAATATGTTCAATTTGTACAGATTGACTTTTATTTAAAGTAGCATCAATGCAGTTAGTACATAAATTTCTATTGGGCTCCACTTTGGCTTTAGCACATATAGCACAGATATCTTCCTCTGAATCAGACATGTTTAACACACTAGCAAATAAACTAGCAACTTGGAAATACTTTTCAAGTAATTTACTATAATATGCAAAACGTACTGTGCCTATAAGAAGCACAGAAAAAGTTATGACAGTTGAAAATTGATAAACTGAAAAGTTATAGCATCAAATCTTTGTAAAAAAACACACTTTTAGCAAAGGATTGCTCCCATTAGCAAAGGATAATTAACCCTGATAGCAGAAAAAAAATACAGAAATAAACGTTTTTTATCACAGTCAACTACAATCTCACAGCTCTGCTGTGAGTGATTACCTCCCTCAAAACAAGTTTTGAAGACCCCTGAGTTCTGTAGAGATGAACCGGATCATGCAGGGAAGACAATAAACTTCTGACTGAATTTTTTGATGCGTAGCAAAAGCGCCAAAAAACAGAATTTATGTTTACCTGATAAATTTCTTTCTCCAACGGTGTGTCCGGTCCACGGCGTCATCCTTACTTGTGGGATATTCTCTTCCCCAACAGGAAATGGCAAAGAGCCCAGCAAAGCTGGTCACATGATCCCTCCTAGGCTCCGCCTACCCCAGTCATTCGACCGACGTTAAGGAGGAATATTTGCATAGGAGAAACCATATGGTACCGTGGTGACTGTAGTTAAAGAAAATAAAATATCAGACCTGATTAAAAAAACCAGGGCGGGCCGTGGACCGGACACACCGTTGGAGAAAGAAATTTATCAGGTAAACATAAATTCTGTTTTCTCCAACATAGGTGTGTCCGGTCCACGGCGTCATCCTTACTTGTGGGAACCAATACCAAAGCTTTAGGACACGGATGAAGGGAGGGAGCAAATCAGGTCACCTAAATGGAAGGCACCACGGCTTGCAAAACCTTTCTCCCAAAAATAGCCTCAGAAGAAGCAAAAGTATCAAACTTGTAAAATTTGGTAAAAGTGTGCAGTGAAGACCAAGTCGCTGCCCTACATATCTGATCAACAGAAGCCTCGTTCTTGAAAGCCCATGTGGAAGCCACAGCCCTAGTGGAATGAGCTGTGATTCTTTCGGGAGGCTGCCGTCCGGCAGTCTCGTAAGCCAATCTGATGATGCTTTTAATCCAAAAAGAGAGAGAGGTAGAAGTTGCTTTTTGACCTCTCCTTTTACCTGAATAAACAACAAACAAGGAAGATGTTTGTCTAAAATCCTTTGTAGCATCTAAATAGAATTTTAGAGCGCGAACAACATCCAAATTGTGCAACAAACGTTCCTTCTTTGAAACTGGTTTTGGACACAGAGAAGGTACGATAATCTCCTGGTTAATGTTTTTGTTAGAAACAACTTTTGGAAGAAAACCAGGTTTAGTACGTAAAACCACCTTATCTGCATGGAACACCAGATAAGGAGGAGAACACTGCAGAGCAGATAATTCTGAGACTCTTCTAGCAGAAGAAATCGCAACTAAAAACAAAACTTTCCAAGATAATAACTTAATATCAACGGAATGTAAGGGTTCAAACGGAACCCCCTGAAGAACTGAAAGAACTAAATTGAGACTCCAAGGAGGAGTCAAAGGTTTGTAAACAGGCTTGATTCTAACCAGAGCCTGAACAAAGGCTTGAACATCTGGCACAGCTGCCAGCTTTTTGTGAAGTAATACCGACAAGGCAGAAATCTGTCCCTTCAGGGAACTTGCAGATAATCCTTTTTCCAATCCTTCTTGAAGGAAGGATAGAATCCTAGGAATCTTAACCTTGTCCCAAGGGAATCCTTTAGATTCACACCAACAGATATATTTTTTCCAAATTTTGTGGTAAATCTTTCTAGTCACAGGCTTTCTGGCCTGAACAAGAGTATCGATCACAGAATCTGAGAATCCTCGCTTCGATAAAATCAAGCGTTCAATCTCCAAGCAGTCAGCTGGAGTGAAACCAGATTCGGATGTTCGAACGGACCCTGAACAAGAAGGTCTCGTCTCAAAGGTAGCTTCCAAGGTGGAGCCGATGACATATTCACCAGATCTGCATACCAAGTCCTGCGTGGCCACGCAGGAGCTATCAAGATCACCGACGCCCTCTCCTGCTTGATCCTGGCTATCAGCCTGGGGATGAGAGGAAATGGCGGGAACACATAAGCTAGTTTGAAGGTCCAAGGTGCTACTAGTGCATCCACTAGAGCCGCCTTGGGATCCCTGGATCTGGCCCCGTAGCAAGGAACTTTGAAGTTCTGACGAGAGGCCATCAGATCCATGTCTGGAATGCCCCACAGGTGAGTGACTTGGGCAAAGATTTCCGGATGGAGTTCCCACTCCCCCGGATGCAATGTCTGACGACTCAGAAAATCCGCTTCCCAATTTTCCACTCCTGGGATGTGGATAGCAGACAGGTGGCAGGAGTGAGACTCCGCCCAAAGAATAATTTTGGTTACTTCTTCCATCGCTAGGGAACTCCTTGTTCCCCCCTGATGGTTGATGTACGCAACAGTCGTCATGTTGTCTGATTGAAACCGTATGAACCTGGTCCTCGCAAGCTGAGGCCAGGCCTGGAGCGCATTGAATATCGCTCTCAGTTCCAGAATATTTATCGGTAGAAGAGATTCTTCCCGAGACCAAAGACCCTGAGCTTTCAGGGATCCCCAGACCGCGCCCCAGCCTATCAGACTGGCGTCGGTCGTGACAATGACCCACTCTGGTCTGTGGAACATCATCCCTTGAGACAGATTGTCCAGGGACAGCCACCAACGGAGTGAGTCTCTGGTCCTCTGATTTACTTGTATCTTCGGAGACAAGTCTGTATAGTCCCCATTCCACTGACTGAGCATGCACAGTTGTAATGGTCTTAGATGAATGCGCGCAAAAGGAACTATGTCCATCGCCGCCACCATCAACCCGATCACTTCCATGCACTGAGCTATGGAAGGAAGAGGAACGGAATGAAGTATCCGACAAGAGTCCAGAAGCTTTGTTTTTCTGGCCTCTGTTAGAAAGATCCTCATTTCTAAGGAGTCTATAATTGTTCCCAAGAAGGGAACCCTTGTTGACGGGGATAGAGAACTCTTTTCCACGTTCACTTTCCAGCCGTGAGATCTGAGAAAGGCCAGGACAATGTCCGTGTGAGCCTTTGCTTGAGGAAGGGACGACGCTTGAATCAGAATGTCGTCCAGGTAAGGTACTACTGCAATGCCCCTTGGTCTTAGCACCGCTAGAAGGGACCCTAGTACCTTTGTGAAAATCCTTGGAGCAGTGGCTAATCCGAAAGGAAGCGCCACGAACTGGTAATGTTTGTCCAGGAATGCAAACCTTAGGAACCGATGATGTTCCTTGTGGATAGGAATATGTAGATACGCATCCTTTAAATCCACCGTGGTCATAAATTGACCTTCCTGGATGGAAGGAAGGATAGTTCGAATGGTTTCCATCTTGAACGATGGGACCTTGAGAAATTTGTTTAAGATCTTGAGATCTAGGATTGGTCTGAACGTTCCCTCTTTTTTGGGAACTATGAACAGATTGGAGTAGAACCCCATCCCTTGTTCTCTTAATGGAACAGGATGAATCACTCCCATTTTTAACAGGTCTTCTACACAATGTAAGAACGCCTGTCTTTTTATGTGGTCTGAAGACAACTGCGACTTGTGGAACCTCCCCCTTGGGGGAAGTCCCTTGAATTCCAGAAGATAACCCTGGGAGACTATTTCTAGCGCCCAAGGATCCAGAACATCTCTTGCCCAAGCCTGAGCGAAGAGAGAGAGTCTGCCCCCCACCAGATCCGGTCCCGGATCGGGGGCCAATATTTCATGCTGTCTTGGTAACAGTGGCAGGTTTCTTGGCCTGCTTTCCCTTGTTCCAGCCTTGCATTGGTCTCCAAGCCGGCTTGGCCTGAGAAGTATTACCCTCTTGCTTAGAGGACGTAACACCTTGGGCTGGTCCGTTTTTACGAAAGGGACGAAAATTAGGTCTATTTTTTGCCTTGAAGGGCCGATCCTGAGGAAGGGCGTGGCCCTTACCCCCAGTGATATCAGAGATAATCTCTTTCAAGTCAGGACCAAACAGCGTTTTCCCCTTGAAAGGAATGTTTAGTAGCTTGTTCTTGGAAGACGCATCAGCCGACCAAGATTTCAACCAAAGCGCTCTGCGCGCCACAATAGCAAACCCAGAGTTCTTAGCCGCTAACTTAGCCAATTGCAAAGAGGCGTCTAGAGTGAAAGAATTAGCCAATTTGAGAGCATTGATTCTGTCCATAATCTCCTCATAAGGAGGAGAGTCACTATCGAGCACCTTAAGCAGTTCATCAAACCAGAAATATGCGGCTGTAGTGACAGGGACAATGCATGAAATGGGTTGTAGAAGGTAACCCTGCTGAACAAACATCTTTTTAAGCAAACCTTCTAATTTTTTATCCATAGGATCTTTGAAAGCACAACTATCCTCTATGGGAATAGTGGTGCGTTTGTTTAAAGTAGAAACCGCTCCCTCGACCTTGGGGACTGACTGCCATAAGTCCTTTCTGGGGTCGACCATAGGAAACAATTTTTTAAATATGGGGGGAGGGACGAAAGGAATACCGGGCCTTTCCCATTCTTTATTAACAATGTCCGCCACCCGCTTGGGTATAGGAAAAGCTTCTGGGAGCCCCGGCACCTCTAGGAACCTGTCCATTTTACATAGTTTCTCTGGGATGACTAAATTTTCACAATCATCCAGAGTGGATAATACCTCCTTAAGCAAAATGCGGAGATGTTCCAATTTAAATTTAAATGTAATCACATCAGATTCAGCCTGCTGAGAAATGTTCCCTAAATCAGTAATTTCTCCCTCAGACAAAACCTCCCTGGCCCCCTCAGATTGGGTTAGGGGCCCTTCAGAGATATTAATATCAGCGTCGTCATGCTCTTCAGTAACTAAAACAGAGCAGCCACGCTTACGCTGACAAGGGTTCATTTTGGCTAAAATGTTTTTGACAGAATTATCCATTACAGCCGTTAATTGTTGCATAGTAAGGAGAATTGGCGCGCTAGATGTACTAGGGGCCTCCTGAGTGGGCAAGACTCGTGTAGACGAAGGAGGGAATGATGCAGTACCATGCTTACTCCCCTCACTTGAGGAATCATCTTGGGCATCATTGTCATTATCACATAAATCACATTTATTTAAATGAATAGGAATTCTGGCTTCCCCACATTCAGAACACAGTCTATCTGGTAGTTCAGACATGTTAAACAGGCATAAACTTGATCAGAAAGTACAAAAAACGTTTTAAAATAAAACCGTTACTGTCACTTTAAATTTTAAACTGAACACACTTTATTACTGCAATTGCGAAAAAACATGAAGGAATTGTTCAAAATTCACCAAATTTTCACCACAGCGTCTTAAAGCCTTGAAAATATTGCACACCAATTTTGGAAGCTTTAACCCTTAAAACAACGGAACCGGAGCCGTTTTAAGCTTTAAACCCCTTTACAGTCCCTGGTATCTGCTTTGCTGAGACCCAACCAAACCCAAAGGGGAATACGATACCAAATGACGCCTTCAGAAGTCTTTTATAAGTATCAGAGCTCCTCTCACATGCGACTGCATGCCATGCCTCTCAAAAACAAGTGCGCAACACCGGCGCGAAAATGAGACTCTGCCTATGCTTTGGGAAAGCCCCTAAAGAATAAGGTGTCTAAAACAGTGCCTGCCGATATTATTAAATCAAAATACCCAGAATAAATGATTCCTCAAGGCTAAATAAGTGTTAATATCAATCGATTTAGCCCAAAAAAAGTCTACAGTTTAAATAAGCCCTTGTGAAGCCCTTATTTACAATCGTAATAAACATGGCTTACCGGATCCCATAGGGAAAATGACAGCTTCCAGCATTACATCGTCTTGTTAGAATGTGTCATACCTCAAGCAGCAAGAGACTGCAAACTGTTCCCCCAACTGAAGTTAATTGCTCTCAACAGTCCTGTGTGGAACAGCCATGGATTTTAGTTACGGTTGCTAAAATCATTTTCCTCATACAAACAGAATTCTTCATCTCTTTTCTGTTTCTGAGTAAATAGTACGTACCAGCACTATTTGAAAATAACAAACTCTTGATTGAATAATGAAAAACTACAGTTAAACACTAAAAAACTCTAAGCCATCTCCGTGGAGATGTTGCCTGTACAACGGCAAAGAGAATGACTGGGGTAGGCGGAGCCTAGGAGGGATCATGTGACCAGCTTTGCTGGGCTCTTTGCCATTTCCTGTTGGGGAAGAGAATATCCCACAAGTAAGGATGACGCCGTGGACCGGACACACCTATGTTGGAGAAAAGGCCCCTCCCCCTCATACACAACAGTGAGAGAGATCAGTAAACTGTCATAAATTAAATAAAAACGACTGCCAAGTGGAAAAAATAGTGCCCAAAACATTTTTTCACCCAGTACCTCAGAAAATTAAACGATTTTACATGCCAGCAAAAAACGTTTAACATAAATAAATTAAGTGTTATTAAAAAGCCTGTTGCTAGTCCCTGCAAATTAGGCTAAAGTCTTATGCATACAGTATAATTCCAGTGAAGTGCCATTCCCCAGAATACTGAAGTGTAAAATATACATACATGACAGCCTGATACCAGTTGCTGCTACTGCATTTAAGGCTGAGTTTACATTATATCGGTATGGCAGAATTTTCTCATCAATTCCATTGTCAGAAAATAATAAGCTGCTACATACCTCTTGCAGATTAATCTGCCCGCTGTCCCCTGATCTGAAGTTTACCTCTCCTCAGATGGCCGAGAAACAGCAATATGATCTTAACTACTCCGGCTAAAATCATAGAAAAAACTCAAGTAGATTCTTCTTCAAATTCTACCAGAGAAGGAATAACACACTCCGGTGCTATTATAAAATAACAAACTTTTGATTGAAGGTATAAAACTAAGTATAATCACCACAGTCCTCTCACACATCCTATCTATTCGTTGGGTGCAAGAGAATGACTGGGGATGACGTAGAGGGGAGGAGCTATATAGCAGCTCTGCTGGGTGAATCCTCTTGCACTTCCTGTTGGGGAGGAGTTAATATCCCAGAAGTAATGATGACCCGTGGACTGACCACACTTAACAGGAGAAATTATAGTTATACCCAACAGCAATCCGCCTAGTGCGACTAACCCCCTTTATTTCTCTACTAGATTAAACTGCACTGAATTCCAAACCAAATTAACCCTTGCCATAACCCCTTCTATTACATTAAAGGAACAGTTTACTCAAAAAAATTATCCCCTTTAATTTGTTCCCAATGACCCACTTTACCTGCTGGAGTGTACTAAATAGTTTAAACGTATTTCCATTACTCTTATATTGGCATTTGACATAGTTAATTTAGCCTGTGGCATCCCCACCAATCCTGAAAGTTTTTGGCCTTAAAAGGGACATAAAAACCCCAAAAATTTATTTCATTTCATGATTCAGATAGAGAATACAATTTTAAACAACATTCCAATTTACTTCTATTATCTAATTCACTTCATTCTTTAGATATATTTTGTGAAGAAATAGCAATGCACATCAGTGAGTCAATCACACAAGGCATCTATCTGCAGCGACCAATCAGCAGCTACTGAGCCTATTTAGATATGCTTTTCAACAAAGGATATCAGGAGAATGAAACAAATAAGATAATAGAAGTACATTGGAAAGTAGTTTAATAATGCATGCTCTTTCTAATTCATGGAGAGAAAAAAAACTTTGGTTTCATGTCAACACAGCCAGAAGTATAAGAAATTACACTCCCAGTGGGGTATAGAAGAGATAAGGTAATAAAATGTTAATTTCCCATTGTTCTCCCCAAGTATTGGTGATTGGTTTGGACAGACATAAGATAAAGCAGCATGTTAATGTACACAATGTGATAAAGTAATGAGATTGGATTATACCTACAAGCTCAACCCATTTTATTAGGTTGTGGCTTCAAAACACAAAATAAACTAATTCATATACACAAATAAACCTTAAAGGGACATCATACACTAGATTTTTCTTTGCATAAATGTTTTGTAGATGATCCATTTATATAGCCCAAACAGTTTTGTTTTGTTTTTAAGAATGTATAGTTTTGCTTATTTTTAAACAACATTGCTCTGATTTTCAGACTCCTAACCAAGCCCCAAAGTTTTAGTAGAATACCAACATATACCTACTGCAGCTTGCTTCTGTTTGTGTAAGGGTCTTTTCATGTGCATACTCATATGTCTGCTATTTCCCACTTGCAGTGGGTGTTCCAGTAACCTTTTAAAGAGCTTATCAGTATCTGTGCATATTATTCTTTATAGTAGTGTCTATTACATGCAGTTAAATGAAAATTGGTGTATACTGTCCCTTTAAAAAAGCCAGAGCAGCTTCCCCCGCCCAGAGATCCTCTCTTCACACGTCAGCAATGACTAATCCGGCTTCCTCCAATCACGGCATGGCCTCAGGCAATGATTCCCCTGGGGGGAAAGCTGTGAATGGAGGAAGCCGGATTAGTCATTGCTGACGTGTGAAGAGAGGATCTCCGGGCGGGGGAAGCTGCTCCGTCTGTGAAGAGAAGAAAGGTAAGTTTTTAAACAAAACGGCTGCTTTGTAAACTTTGAAGAATGAAAGTGCCCCTTTTTTAATAACTGGCCTTTCATTTATCAAAGGCCAGTTTTATAGTATACTGTCCCTTTAAGACTATCCTAACAAACACATTGAAGGGACACAAAATCCAAAAATGTTATTTCACAATTCAGGTATCTCTTCAACAAAGAATATCATGAGAACAAAGTCAATTTGAAAACAGCGGTAAATTGGAAAACTTTCTTATAATTGCATGTTCTATCTGAATTATGAAAGAATACATTCGAGTTTCAGGTCCTTTTAATGTCCCTTTAAAGGGACACTGAACCCAAATACTTTCTTTCATGATTCAGATAGAGCAAGCAATTTTAAGCAACTTTCTAATTTACTCCTATTATCACATTTTCTTCATTCTCTTGGTATCTTTATTTGAAAAAGCAAGAAAGTAAGATTAGATGCCGGTGTTCTGGGAAAATGGCGAACTTGTGAAAACAGTGAACTACATCACTTCCTCTGTTAATACCGCCGCTCACGTCACTGCTACAATTTCGGGACTTGTGTACTGTAATTCCTGGACCCTTTGTTGTACAGCGGCCCACTTTGCCAATTGCCATTCAATTATACGTATCCCCTTTACAGTGACATGACAATATCTGTATGACCAATCAAACAGTTTGAACAATAAAAAAATATTGTATAAGTGTTGCGGTTTCATGTCACTGTAAAGGGGATACGTATACACAAGTCCCGAAATTGTAGAAGCATGTGAGCGGTGGTATTAACAGATTTCAAAATCCTACGCATGCGCTCTTGGAAGGGTCCAGGAATTTCACGGCTCTTAAAATTATAGCAGTGACGTATGCGGCCAGGTATTTAATGACGCTAGCACACGTGCATTATGGCCAAAATTTGTGAAACAGCTGATGCCAGTCACTGGAAGCGACGTAGTTCGCTGTTTTCACAAGTTCGCCATTTTCCCAGAACACCGGCCCATTTTTGGTGAACAACCAGGGTTATTCTTGCTCATTGGTGGGTAAATTCACCCACCAATAAACAAGTGCTGTCCAGGGTCTGAACCAAAAATTGTCTGGCTCTTTAGCTTAGATGCCTTCTTTTTCAAATAAAGATAGCGAACGAAGAAAATTTGATAATAGGAGTAAATCAGAAAGTTGCTTAAAATTGCATGCTCTATCTGAATCACAAAAGAAAAAATTTGGGTTCAGTTTCCCTTTAAAGGGAAGGTCAATTTCGATTAATTAGTGCCCGGTCTTTAATAATCCTATTAAAAACAAGGGAACTTTAATTCATCAAAATTGACATTTCACTAATTTTCTTCAAAAACTTAACTTTTCATTCAGGCAGCCGCTCCAGCACTTCCTCCGCCTGTCGCAAGCCGTCTTCACGGGTCCAAAATGACGAATCCGGTTTCCTCCAATCACGGCATTGCATCAGGCCAAGATTCCCCCGGGGGGAAGCCGTGATTGGAGGAAGCCGGATTCGTCATTTCTGACGTCTGCAGAGGCTTCCGACGGCCGTGGGAATCGCTGGAGCGGCTGCCAAAATGAAAATGTAAGCTTTTGAAGAAAAAGAGTGAAATGTCAATTTTGATGAATTAAAGAGCCCTTGTTTTTAATAGGATTATTAAAAACCGGGCACTAATTCATCAAAATTGACCTTCACTTTAAGCTCATACCTCACGTACCTAACCTCAACCTACCATTGCACTGAAAGGACATTCTCATATTAAAAAAAAAAAAAAAAAAAAAACACACAACACACAACATGCCCTAGTTTACTATGTATATAACCTAACAAATGGGAAAAAATCCAGCTCGGGAGTTATGCTAACTCTTAAATAACTCCTCGGGTGTGAACAAGTTATCTATATGGCCCACATGAACTAGCAGTTTCCTGTTCGGAAAAGCAAATAAAAAAGCATGTGATGAGAGGCTGCCTGTAGTGTTTTAGAAACAGACAGAAATTTAGAGGTATAAATGTTATACAGTATATTAATATAACAATGTTGGTTGTGCAAAGCTGGGGAATGGGTAGTAATGGCGTTATCTATCTTTTTAAACAATAACAATTTTAGTGTAGACTGTCCCTTTACCATTTTCCTGGGTTAAACACTTATTTAGTATGATCAAAGTGATTTTTGCATTAGATTCTCCCTTTAACAAATTATGACCCCACCCATATTAACCCTATACTAACTGGATCCCCACCACAATTAAATCCTAACTATGTTACCCCAACTCCATTAATGTCTAAATGTGCTTTTAAAAAAAAAAAAAAAATTCTCACTGCACTTATTTATTTTGCATTATTTCCTCCAATTTAATGTTGTATGATGCACAGTGATTGATTGATAATGCCCAGGAGCTCATTTATATCTGGGTCACTGCACAGGAATCAAGGTAAACAACAGTCATGAGATTTTTCAAAGGCTGTGCACCGGGTTCGCAAAGCAAGGTACATTCTTCTAATAAAATTACAGTTTTAAATGCTTTTAAAAAAATTCTTTTGTATCAAGCTTATGTTGCAATGCTGTAAATAATTACTGATGTATAAATAAAAATGGACTTTAGTGTCCCTTTAAACTCTTCTACCTGCATTTAAAGGGACAGTCAAGTCCAAAAAAAACGTTTATGATTCAAATAGGGCATGTGATTTTAAACAACTTTCCAATTTACTTTTATCACCAATTTTGCTTTGTTCTCTTGGTATTCTTAGTTAAAAGCTAAACCTAGGAGGTTCATATGCTAATTTCTTAGACCTTCATTCTCTTGGTATCTTTATTTGAATAAGCAAGAATGTAAAAACTTACCTTTCTTCTCTTCACAGACGGAGCAGCTTCCCCCGCCCGGAGATCCTCTCTTCACAAGTCAGCAATGACTAATCCGGCTTCCTCCATTCACGGCTTTCCCCCCAGGGGAATCATTGCCTGAGGTCATGCCGTGATTGGAGGAAGCCGGATTAGTCATTGCTGACGTGTGAAGAGAGGATCTCCGGGCGGGGGAAGCTGCTCTGGCTGTGAAGTGAAGAAAGGTACGTTGTTTTTCTCTTGTAAGGTGTATCCAGTCCACGGATCATCCATTACTTGTGGGATATTCTCCTTCCCAACAGGAAGTTGCAAGAGGATCACCCACAGCAGAGCTGCTATATAGCTCCTCCCCTAACTGCCATATCCAGTCATTCTCTTGCAACTTTCAACAAGCATGGAGGTAGTAAGAGAGAAGTGGTGAATGGGTAATAAAGGGATTATCTATCTTTTAAAACAGGAAAAATTCTGGTGTTGACTGTCCCTTTAACTCTTCACTTTATGTGATGTGTCATTTGAGTGGCATCACTTCCTGTGACCTTACCGAATATGCAAATTAATGCGCAACATTTTTTATTTTTTTATTTTTTTTAAGATAGCAGGTCTGCTAATCCAAACGTACATTACATTTATTAATTCAAATTAATAGATAAACAATACAGCTACCTTCCAGCTAATAGGTAAGGTAGTTGTGTATTGATTTTCTGACCATTGCTAAACTGCTATTTCTGAACCTTTGTTCCTCCCCGCCCCATTTCTCACTGCAAAAAAAAAAAAATCAAACAAAAACAAACAATTATATAATTATCAAGATCAAAAATACTACAAATGTTATTTCCTGGGCACCTGTGACACTTTGTCCCCATCATTTAGCTAATGAAACTCAAATGTAGGACTAATATTGTTTTGTTTTAAACCAATAACACCGTTATTGAACCCATTTTAGCCATTATTGTACTAAAATAAGCAAATAATGATTTAAACACACAGATTTGTACGAAAGACACATGGTATACTGCAGTAAAAAGCACTTGAGGGCTGCATTGTGGACCCAAGATATTATAACCCTCTAACATTTTTTTTTAACCATTTAAATTGCTATAAAACAAACAAAAAAATGTCTATCAATCACTAAACATTAACAATATTTTTGCATGAAAGGTCAATCTAAAGCTGTTTATTTTGATTCTGAGCTTAAAAGGGACAGTAAGGAATCTTGAGAGTTTTATATAAAAGGTTTAGTAATGCCAAATGAAACTACTTTTTCATTATTTATTTTTTCCCCTTTCCATGTAATTTAGCTCTAAAAATTGGCTCTTGAAAAATAATTCCAGTAAAAAGAATTTTAATTTGTTTTAAAAATGTTTAGACTTGGCTGATATGTTATTCTATAGCAACACAACAAAAATGTCTTGTAATTACAAGCTGTTTACTGTCCCTTTAACAAAAAGTGCATGTTTGTTTACTGATTGTTTGCTTGCTATGCAATACTCCCCACTCCAATTTTTGTCGTCACAACTCACAAAAATAAAAACATTTTTAATGTGTTCATTTTATTGCTGTAAGTTACAAAATACAGGATTGGTCATGATACCCAAATGTTAAAGCACTTGAAAGTGATCCAGCATAGCTGTAAAAAGCAGACTAGAAAAAAATCATCTGAATATCTATGTAAAAAAGGAAGATATTTTACCTCAAAATTTCCACAGTCACTTTGAAATCATTTTTGCTTTCTCTGTCCTCCTGAGTCACATGGGTGAAATTGCCTAATGAAAACTGCAATACGTATATGCAGTTTTCCTCCTCTGCGCATGCGCAAATGGAAGTGGTGATGTCACGGGCAAAATGGGACTGCGCTTCTTTGGAAGAGCAGATTACATAAAAGAGAGTGTGCACTGCCCACATAAGCAGAAAAGCACTGGTGGGCAAGTGATCAAGTTACTTTCATCCTGCAGCAATTTCCATTGTGCAGGTTTGGGTTCCAGACGTAGAAGGGCTTGAGTACAATGTGCAATTTACATGAGTTTAACCTGAGTAATGAACAGTGTTTATTGTGTAATCAGCAAAGATGAGCAGAACATGGAAGATAATATGATATCTATTGTAAGGCAAACGTTCCTTGGAAAGTGGCATAAATAACAACTAAACATTTTGTATTTATATAAAAGCTGCTTCCTTCTATGCTATGCTATGATTTAAGAGTAGTTGTGCTTGTGCATGGGCGTCATGTGTGTGTGCAGTAGGGACAGGCCACGTGAGCGTGTGCGAGGGGTTTGTCACCGTGGTGCGCATGTGCAGATTGAAGACAAACGTGCAAAATAGCCAACATCAGATTGGCTGCAAAAACTTGCCAATCACTGAGTACATCCTCATCTGAACGTGGGCGGTCGGGATTCAGGTGGTACAATGTTACACAAACAAGTTAAAAGTAAGTTTTCACAGAATTTTATATACAAATTTTTTATATGAAAATTCAAATACATCATATTCACTATGCACTGGCACAATTATTAGCATTTGCTATATACAGCCTTCTTGGTGCTCCTTTAAGGGAGTTTACTATGAAATCTCGTGAGATCACAGTAAAGCAAAGTATGACCTCAACACTGCTGTTGCGGATTGGCTATTTATTTTTTTCAACCTCCAGCTGGACAGTAGCTGAAGTATAACTGTTCACTGAGCACTTATTGTGAGATGAAGACATTTTGAAGAAAAATATTTTATATAGCTTAGGGGTCGACCGATTATCGGAGCGGCCGATTACTTACCGATATTACTGATATGGAGCAAATAAAAAGTAATTTATCTCTGTGTACTTCAGGGAAACTGTGTAGTTTTAAGTGACACAAATCATCTATAGCACATATAAGTTGGACATAGCATCTAATAATAAAAAGCACTGATAGAGTCCAAGCCCAGGTGTTCCTAGGAGCTCAGTTACCAACTACTATACCCCCAATGGTAGGCCTGTATATGGACTTGCATAAACAAAAAATATGATTTGTGAAATAGAAAATGTGATCTTTAAGTGGCACTTAAAGGGACATGAAACCAATTTTTTTTTTCTTCCATGATTCAGATAGAGCATACAATTTTAAACAATTTTCTAATTTACTTCTATTATCTAACTTGCTTCAATATTTTGATATCCTTTGCTGAAAAGCATATCTAGATAGGCTCAGTAGCTGCTGATTGGTGGCTGCACATAGATGCCTTGTGTGATTGGATCACCCATGTGCATTGCTATTTCTTCAACAAAGGATATCTAAAGAATGAAGCAAAATAGATAATAGAAGTAAATTGGAATATTGTTTAAAATTATATTCTCTATCTGAATCATGAAATAAAAAAATTTTGGGTTTAGTGTCCCTTTAAAGCTACATAGTTTCCCTGAAGTACACAAAGCTAAAGTACTTTTGATTTGCTCATAGGGGTCAGCAATACATAAAATCAATCTGCTTGCTAATTGCTGTCAGAAATATAACATACATTCTGATCAATTTTACACGTTTGCAAAAATTTCACTAAAGCTGCTATATTTGATGATTTTTTAATTTAAATAAAAAAAATTATGCTTACCTGATAAATTTGTTTCTTTCCGGGCATGGAGAGTCTACAACGTCATTCCAATTACTAGTGGGAACCTATACCCAAGCTAGAGGATATTCAACTCCTGGCCTCCTCCTGGCCAGCAGGAGGAGGCAAAGAGCACCCCAGCAAAGCCGTTAAGTGTAACTTTCCTTACCCATAATCCCCAGTCATTCAGTTGAAGGAAAATGGAAAAAGAAGAAACACAAGGGTAAAGAGGTGCCTGAGGTTTACTCAAAAAAACAAAAAAAACAAAAAAGGGAGCGGGGTCGTGAACTCTCCATGCCCGGAAAGAAAGAAATTTATCAGGTAAGCATAAATTTTGTTTTCTTTCCTATGGCATGGAGAGTCCACAACATCATTCCAATTACTAGTGGGAACCAATACCCAAGCTAGAGGACACGGAATGAAAAAGGGAGGGAGAACAAGACAGGAGGTCCTAAACAGAAGGCACCACCGCTTGAAGAACCTTTCTCCCAAAAGAGGCCTCAGCCGAGGCAAAAGTATCAAATTTGTAGAATTTTGAAAAAGTATGCAAAGAAGACTATGTTGCCGCCTTGCAAATCTGTTCCACAGAAGCCCAAAATGAGGAGACAGCCCTAGTGGAATGCGCCGTAATTCTCTCAGGAGGCTGCTGTCCAGCTGTCTCATAAGCAAAACAAATCATACTTATTAACCAGAGAAAAAAAGGTAGTAGAAATGTCCTTCTGATCCTTACGCTTTCCAGAGAAAACAACAAACAGGGCAGAAGATTGCCGAAAATCTTTAGTAGTTTGGAGAAACATTTTTCCAGGTTATGCAAAAGACGTTCCTTATGAGAAGAAGGATTAGGACAAAAAGAAGGAACAACAATTTCCTGATTAATGTTTTGATCCGACACCACCTTAGGAAGAAACCCCAATTTAGTACGAAGGACGTCCTATCTGCATGAAAAATAAGGTACAGGGAATCACACTGCAGAGCTGAAAGCTCAGAAACGCTGCAAGTGGAAGAAATAGCAAGGAGAAACAAAACCTTCCAAGATAATTTTATTTCAACAACATGCATTGGCTCAAACGGAGCCTGCTGCAAAACTTTAAGAACTAGGTTAAGGCTCCAAGGATGAGCAACAGGTTTAAACACAGGCCTGATTCTGACCAGGGCCTGAACAAAAGCTTACATCTGGTAAATCTGCCAGACGTTTGTGAAAAAGAATAGAGAGAGCAGAAATCTGACCCTTCAGAGTACTGACTGACAAACCCTTCTCCAGGCCATCCTGAAGAAAAGTTAACATTTGGGGAATCCTAAACCGGCTGCAGGAGAAAGCCTTAGATTTGCAGACATTTTTTTATTTATTTACGCCATACGTTATGGTAAATCCTGTGAGTAACAGGTTTACGAGCCTGAAGCATAGTATCATTGACCGCCTCAGAAAAACCATGTCTAAATAAGACTAGGCGTTCAATCTCCAAGCAGTCAGCTTCAGAGAATCTAGATTTGGATGGAGATATGGACCCTGGATTAGAAGGTCCTTCCTCAGAGGTAATCTCCAAGGTGGAAGAGATGACATCTTCACCAGATCCGCTAACCAGATCCTGTGAGGCCAGACAGGAGCCAATAGAATCACAGACGCTCTCTCCTGTTTGATACGAGCAATGACTCGTGGAAGGAGAGCAAAACGGAGGAAACAGGTATGCTAGACCGAAATTCCAAGGAACCACCAGAGCATCTATCAGATCGGCCTGAGGATCTCTTGACCTTGATCGGTACTTTGGAAGCTTGTCGTTTTGACGAGACGCCATCAGATCCAATTTCGTAAGCCCCCACTTGAGGGTTATCCTTGAGAACACTTCCGGATGGAGAGCCCACTCCCCGGGATAAAAAGGTCTGTCTGCTCAGAAAATCCGCCTCACAATTGTCCACTCCAGGAATGTGGAATGCAGATAGGAGACAATCGTGAGCTTCCGCCCACTGCAGAATGCAAGTCACCTCCTTCATGGCCAAGGAACTCCGAGTTCCTCCCTGGTGGTTGAGGTAAGCCACTGAGGTGATGTTGTCCGACTGGAATCTGATAAACCGGACTAAAGATAATTGAGGCCAAGCTGCCAAGGCATTGAAGATTGCTCTCAACTCCAAGATGTTTATGGGAAGAGAAGACTCTTCCCAAGACCACAGGCCCGGAGCTTTTAGAGAACCCCAAACTGCTCCCATAGTCAATATCACCCAGGAAGGTCTCAGGAAGCAAGTGCCCTGAGACAGATGTTCCTGTGAAATCCACCACGAGAGAGTCTCTTGTTAGGGGATCCAGAGTTATCCTCTGCGATAAATCAGAATGGCCTCCATTCCATTGACTGGGCATGCAAAGCTGCAGCGGTTGCAGATGGAACCGAGCAAAAGGAATGATGTCCAGGGAAGCCACCATCAGACCAAATCACCTCCATGCATTGAGCCACTGATGGACGAATAGCCGACTGGAGAGAAAGGCAAGAAGCAAGCTGTTTGGATTTTCTGACGTCTGTCATGAAAATTTTCATGGACAGGGAATCTATGATTGTCCCTAGGAAACACACTTGTAGCTGGAACTAGAGAAAACTTTTCCAGATTCACTTTCCACTCATGGGAATGTAGAAAAGACAACAACATCTTGGTTCAGGCGTCATCTTTTCAACTAGCAAAATCTCATACAGAGAAGTCGTCTATGTAAGGTGCCACAACAATTCCCTGGGATCTGACCACTACCAGAAGAGCCCTCAGAACCTTTGTGAATATTCTGGGTGCCGTGGCAAGACCAAACGGAAGTGCGACAAACTGGAAATATTTGTCCAGAAAGGCAAATATTTGTCCAGAAAGGCAAAGTGATGATCCCTTTGAATGAGAACATGGAGATACGCGTCCTTAAAAAGTCTATGGTCATCATGAATTGACCTTACTGAACCAATGGAAGGATGGAACAAATAGTTTCCATCTTGAAGGACAGAACCCTGATAAATTTTTTTGAGGCATTTTAGGTCTAGGATGGGACGGAAAGTTCCCTCCTTTTTTGGAACCACAAAGAGATTTGAATATAATCCTTGTCCCTGTTCCTCTACAGGAACTGGAAGAATTACTCCCAGGGAGGATAGGTCCTTCACGCAGTTTAAGAAGGCCTCCCTCTTTACTTGGTTTGAGGAAAGACTTGAAAGGAGAAATCTGCCCCTTGGAGGGAAAGATTTGAATCCTATTCTGTAACCCTGGGATACTATGTCCACAGCCCACGGATCTGGGACATCGCATATCCAAGCTTGCTGAAAAAGAGAAAGCCTGCCCCAACTTGATCCAAAATTGGATCGGGGGCAGACCCTTCATGCTGATTTAGAATCAGTGGAAGGCTTCTTGTTTTGCTTTCCCTTATTCCCCCAGGAGGCTGAGAGGAACCGCAGGGCACTGCATGTGAAACCATTAAAAGTGACAGTGAACCCAATTTTTTTCTTTTGTGATTCAGAGCATGAAATTTTAAGCAACTTTCTAATTAACTCCTATTATCAAATTGTCTTCATTCTCTTGGTATCTTTATTTGAAATGCAAGAAAGTTTAGATGCCGGCCCATTTTTGGTGAACAACCTGGGTTGTCCTTGCTGATTGGTGGATAAATTCAAGCACCAATAAAAAAGTGCTGTCCAGAGTCCTAAACTAAAAACTAGAAACTCACTGCACTAACGCCGCTTCACTCTGCATTTGCAAACAGAAGAGTGGTAGTCACGTGAGTGGCAGCAAAAGAAACTGACACAATCTAAAGGCGCGCATTTCTAGCGATGAGTAAATAAATACATTTAAAAAGTTTAACACCGTACAGCTTATTTACAATATTGAAATATAAAGTACCAGCCTCAAGCATTTTCCACTATTACCCCTTCAGCCAGTCCCATAAGAGATGTTATCTCTCATATAAGGGAAGGAATTAATAACCATTAACTAGGGTTGCACCGATACCGATACAAGTATCGGTGCCAAAACTAAGTATTTGCATGAGTACTTGTACTCGTGCAAATGCACCAATGCTTAAACCGATACCTCCAATTCATACCCATATGCCATCTTGTGGCGGTTTTCAAACTGCATGTTCCCATTTTAAGCTCGAGTGGAGACTTAACTAAAAATTGTTCACTTATGCCCTGCCAATACAAATTGCTGTTTGCATTATTGTACGTCAGAGCAGTGCTCCAAAAACTGCTACTTTACAGCTGAAAGCCCCTGAAGTACTGGGCAGTTAATAAACTGAGATTTAATGGCCCAAAAATATATCTTTCTAACCCATGCAGTAGTGTGAAAACTAAAAGACTGTTCAACTTAGCGTCAAACGTCCTTACTGATAGCAGAAACAGACTTATAGCTGTACATGCAGAGATGCTTCTGTTCCTTAATAAGAACTTGCCACTAACTTTAGAAAAATTATTCTAATTGCTAGATTGTATGTTATACTGCTAGTCCTCATCTTGCACAATTATGCTCAAAACATCCTTAGCCTTGGACTGGGAATAAAAAGCAGCCCTGGAAAAATATGAAGACCAGCCCTATTTTTTGTTGAGTCAGTAGAATACAAATGCCCCATTTTTCTCAAAGGGGATTACTGGGAAACTCCTTCCAATATTATTTTCAGAATTTAATTATATTACTTTGTATTAAGTACAAATGTCAGATTGATGAGTTATATAGGCACCCTACAACCCAATTGCATCCAGTAATCACCCCCTTTAAATTGTAGCTTTCCAGCCAAAGCTTCTGTAGCTGTTATTTATTGTTGTTGTTATTAATATATGTTGTTGTAATATTTTTATTTATAAACATGTTCTGTGAACTTTGTGACAACAAGCACATAAAACTATTTTATTATTTCAAAATGTCTTTTGAGATACAGTTCATAATTATAAAGAAGTGATCTTAAATAATTCGTCTGTATTGTGCTTGGTAAACTGTCATGACATAAAAAAAAAAAAAGTATCGGTAATTGGTATCGGTGAGTATTTGAAAAAAAAGTATCGGTACTTGTACTCAGTCTTAAAAAAATGGTATTGGTGCAACCCTACCATTAACCCCTTTGTCTCTTATCACAAACACAGTGCCTGCAAACTGCCCATAGAAGTACCCTCAATAAAAGGATAAAATATGTCCCACATGTGATCCAGTGGAGGGTTGTCTTATTAACTCCATCAAGTGCAAGCCTTCAGTACCTAGAAGACAAAGGCACTTACCTGAGGATACGGCTGTCGGGCAGAAAGACAGCTACTAAGGTGTGACAGAACACTGTACTCTCTATCAGGGACCTGTAGATAAAGAAAAAAAACACAATTTATGCTTACCTGATAAATTTATTTCTCTTGTGGTGTATCCAGTCCACGGATCATCCATTACTTGTGGGATATTCTCATTCATTCCCAACAGGAAGTTGCAAGAGGACACCCACAGCAGAGCTGTAATATAGCTCCTCCCCTAACTGTCATAGCCAGTCATTCGACCGAAAACAAGCCGAGAAAGGAGGAACCATAGGGTGTAGTGGTTACTGTAGTTTAAATTTAAAAATTACCTGCCTTAAAATGACAGGGCGGGCCGTGGACTGGATACACCACAAGAGAAATAAATTTATCAGGTAAGCATAAATTGTGTTTTCTCTTGTAAGGTGTATCCAGTCCACGGATCATCCATTACTTGTGGGATACCAATACCAAAGCTAAAGTACACGGATGAAGGGAGGGACAAGGCAGGAACTTAAATGGAAGGAACCACTGCCTGTAAAACCTGTCTCCCAAATATAGCCTCCGAAGAAGCAAAAGTATCAAATTTGTAAAATTTTGAAAAAAAAAGTATGAAGCGAAGACCAAGTCGCCGCCTTGCAAATCTGTTCAACAGAAGCCTCATTTTTAAAGGCCCAAGTGGAAGCCACAGCTCTAGTGGAATGAGCTGTAATCCTTTCAGGAGGCTGCTGTCCAGCAGTCTTATAGGCTAAGCGGATTAAGCTTCTTAGCCAAAAAGAAAAAGAGGTTGCCAAAGCCTTTTGACCTCTCCTCTGTCCAGAGTAGACAACAAACAAAGCAGATGTTTGACGAAAATCTTTAGTAGCTTGTAAGTAAAACTTTAAAGCACAGACCACGTCCAGATTGTGTAACACAAGGATGGAACCACAATCTCTTGATTGATATTCTTGTTAGATACCACCTTAGGTAAGAACCCAGGTTTGGTACGCAGGACTACCTTATCCGTATGAAAAATCAGATAAGGAGAATCACATTGTAAGGCAGATAGCTCAGAGACTCTACTAGCCGAGGAAATAGCTACCAAAAAAAAAAAAAAAACTTTCCAAGATAAAAGTTTGATATCTATGGAATGAAGAGGTTCAAACGGAACTCCTTGAAGAACCTTAAGAACCAAGTTTAAGCTCCATGGTGGAGCAACAGGTTTAAACACAGGCTTGATTCAAACTAAAGCCTGACAAAATGCCTGAACGTCTGGAACATCTGCCAGACGCTAGTGCAAAAGACAGAGCAAAAATCTGTCCCTTTAAGAAACTAGCTGACAATCCTTTTTCCAAACCTTCTTGGAGAAAAGATAAAATCCTAGCAATCCTGACCTTACTCCATGAGTAACCCTTGGATTCACACCAATAAAGATATCTACGCCATACCTTATGGAAAAATTTTCCTGGTGACGGGATTTTTTTGATAAAATCAAGCATTCAATCTCCAGGCAGTCAGCCTCAGAGAAATTAGATTTGGATGGTTGAAAGGACCCTGAAGTAGAAGGTCCTGTCTCAGAGGCAGAGACCATGGTGGAAAGGATGACATGTCCACTAGATCTGCATACCAGGTCCTGCGTGGCCACGCAGGTGCTATGAGAATCACCGATGCTCTCTCCTGCTTGATCTTGGCAATCAGTCGAGGGAGTAGAGGAAACAGTGGAAACACATAAGCCAGGTTGAAAGACCAGGGCGCTGCTAGAGTATCTATCAGTGTCGCCTTGGGATCCCTGGACCTGGATCCGTAACACGGAAGTTTGGCGTTCTGGCGAGACGCCATGAGATCCAGTTCTGGTTTGCCCCAACGGAGAATCAGTTGTGCAAATACCTCCGGATGGAGTTCCCACTCTCCCGGATGAAAAGTCTGACGACTTAGAAAATCCGCCTCCCAGTGCTCTACACCTGGGATATGGATAGCTGATAGGTGGCAAGAGTGAATCTCTGCCCAGTGAATTATTTTTGAAACTTCTAACATCTCTAGGGAACTTCTTGTTCCCCCTCGATGGTTGATGTAAGCTACAGTCGTGATGTTGACCGACTGAAATCTGATGTACCTCAGAGTTGCTAACTGAGGCCAAACCTGAAGAGCCTTGAATATCGCTCTTAGTTCCAGAATATTTATTGGAAGGAGACACTCCTCCTGAGTCCACGATCCCTGAGCCTTCAGGGAGTTCCAGACTGCACCCCAACCTAGAAGGCTGGCATTTGTTGTTACAATAGTCCAATCTGGCCTGCGAAGGTCATACCTTTGGACAGATGGACCCGAGATAGCCACCAGGGAAGAGGATCCCTGGTCTCTTGGTCCAGATTCAGTTGAGGGGGCAAATCTGTGTAATCCCCCTCCACTGACTGAGCCTGCATAGTTGCAGCGGTCTGAGATGTAAGCGTGCAAACGGCACTATGTCCATTGCCGCTACCATTAAGCCGATTACTTCCATACACTGAGCCACCAAAGGGCGCGGAATGGAATGAAGAACCCGACAGGAATTTAGAAGCTTTGATAACCTGGACTCCGTCAGGTGAATTTTCATTTCTACAGAATCTATCAGAGTCCCTAGAAAGGAAACTCTTGTGAGTGGGGATAGAGAACACTTTTCCTTGTTTACTTTCCACCCATGCGACCTCAGAAATGCCAGTACTACGTCCGTATGAGACTAGGCAATTTGGAAGTTTGACGCCTGTATCAGGATGTCGTCTAAATAAGGGGCTACTGCTATGCCCCGCGGCCTTAGGACCGCCAAAAGCGACCCTAGAACCTTTGTAAAGATTCTTGGGGCTGTAGCTAATCCAAAGGGAAGAGCTACAACTGGTAATGCCTGTCTTGAAAGGCAAACCTGAGAAAACGATGATGATCTTTGTGTATCGGAATGTGAAGATAAGCATCCTTTAGATCCACTGTAGTCATATATTGACCCTCCTGGATCAGTTGTAGGATGGTACGAATAGTTTCCATCTTTAACGACGGAACTTTGAGGAATTTGTTTAAGATCTTTAGATCCAAAATCGGTCTGAAGGTTCCCTCTTTTTTGGGAACCACAAACAGATTTGAGTAAAAACCCTGTTCCTCCTTTGGAACTGGATGGATCACTCCCATAACTAGGAGGTCTCGTACACAGTGTAAGAATGCCTCACTCTTTATCTGGTTTGCAGATAATTGTGAAAGGTGAAATCTCCCTTTTGGGGGGGAAGCTTTGAAGTCCAGAAGATATCCCTGGGATATAATTTCCAACGCCCAGGGATCCTGAACATCTCTTGCCCACGCCTGGGCGAAGAGTGAAATTCTGCCCCCTACTAGATCCGTTACCGGATAGGGGGTCGTTCCTTCATGCTGTCTTAGAGGCAGCAGCAGGCTTTTTGAGCTGCTTACCTTTTTTCCAGGTCGGGTTTGGTCTCCAGACCGTCTTGGATTGAGCAAAAGTTCCCTCTTGTTTATTATTAGAGGAAGTTGATGCCGCACCTGCCTTGAAGTTTCGAAAGGCACGAAAATGAGACTGTTTGGCCCTAGATTTGGACCTGTCCTGAGGAAGGGCACAACCTTTTCCTCCCGTGATATCAGCAATAATCTCCTTCAAACCAGGCCCGAATAGGGTCTGCCCCTTGAAGGGAATGTTAAGTAGCTTAGATTTTAAAGTCACGTCAGCTGACCATGATTTAAGCCATAGCGCTCTGCGCGCCTGTATAGCAAAACCAGAATTCTTAGACGTTAGTTTAGTCAAATGAACAATGGCATCAGAAATAAAATAATTGGCTAGCTTAAGTGCTCTAAGTTTGCCAAGTATGTCATCCAATGGAGTCTCTACCTGTAAAGCCTCTTCCAGAGACTCAAACCAGTACGCCGCAGCAGCAGTGACAGGGGCAATGCATGCAATGGGCTGTAGGATAAAACCTTGTTGAATAAATATTTTCTTAAGGTAACCTTCTAATTTTTTATCCATTGGCTCTAAAAAAGCACAACTGTCCTCGACAGGGATAGTAGTACGCTTTGCTAGAGTAGAAACTGCTCCCTCCACCTTAGGCACTGTCTGCCATAAGTCCCGTGTGGTGGCTTCTATTGGAAAACATTTTTCTAAAAATAGGAGGGGAAGAGAACGGCACACCTGGTCTATCCCATTCCTTATTAATAATTTCTGTAAACCTTTTAGGTATTGGAAAAACATCAGTACACACCGGCACTGCAAAGCATTTATCCAGTCTACAAAATTTCTCTGGCACTGCAATGGTATCATAGTCATTCAGAGCAGCTAAAACCTCCCTAAGTAACACGCAGAGGTGTTAAAGCTTAAATTTAAATGTAGAAATATTAGAATCAGGTATCTTTCCTGAGTCATTAACATCACCCACTGACTGAAGCTCTCCTTCCTCAGCTTCTGCATATTGTGAGGCAGTATCAGACATGGTTCTTAAAGCGTCAGTATGCTCTGCATTTTGTCTCACCCCAGAGCTATCTCGCTAACCTCTAAGTTCAGGTAGTCTGGCTAATACCGCTGACAGTGTATTATCCATGACTGCCGCCATGTCTTGTAAAGTAAACGCTATGGGCGCCCTAGATGTACTTGGCGCCATTTGAGCGTGAGTCCCTTGGGCGGGAGTCAAAGGGTCTGACACGTGGGGAGAGTTAGTCGGCATAACTTTCCCCTCGTCAGATTCCTCTGGTGATAATTTTTTTAAAAACAGAATATGATCTTTATTGCATAAAATGAAATCACTACATTTGGTACACATTCTAAGAGGGGGTTCCACCATGGCTTTTAAACATAATGAACAAGGAGTTTCTTCTATGTCAGACATGTTTATACAGACTAGCAATGAGACTAGCAAGTTTGGAAAACACTTTAAATCAAGTTAACAAGCAAATATAAAAAACGGTACTGTGCCTTTAAGAGAAACAAATTTTGTCAGAATTTGAAAAACAGTGAAAAAAGCAGTAAATCAAACGAAATTTTTACAGTGTATGTAATAGGCTAGCAGAGCATTGCATCCACTTGCAAATGGATGATTAACCCCTTAGTTCAAAAAACGGATAAAAAAAACGAAGACTTTTTTTGGGGGTTTTTTGTTTTGTTTTTTAACAGTCACAACCAACTGCCACAGCAAGCTGTGGTCCTACCTTCCCCAATAAATGACTTTGGAAAGCCTTTGAGCCCTTTAGAGATGTCCTATAGCATACAGGGGACTCCTGAGGGAAGCTGGATGTCACAGTTTGTAATTTTAACTGCACCAACTGTAACTTTTATACTATAACAGTGGAAAGCCTCAGTAAAACTGTTTCTAGTCAAAATTTAAGCCAGCCATGTGGAAAAAACTAGGCCCCAATAAAGTTTTATCACCAATGCATATATAAAAACGATTAAACATGCCAGCAAACATTTATATTGCAATATCATAAGGGTATTACCCCTGGGAGTAAGCATGATACCAGTCGTTATTAAATCACTGTATTCAGGCTTAACTTACATTAATCCGGTATCAGCAGCATTTTCTAGTGTTTTCCATCTCTAGAAAAAATTATAACTGCACATACCTGATAGCAGAATAAACTGCACGCCATTCTCTCGCTGAAGTTACCTCATCTGTGTAATCCCCTCAGACATATGTGAGAATAGCAATGGATCTTAGTTACAACCTGCTAAGATCATAGAAACCTCAGGCAGATTCTTCTTCTATTTACTGCCTGAGATAAAATAGCACAACTCCGGTACTATTTAAAAATAACAAACTTTTGATTGAAGAAAATAAACTAACTATATTTAACCACTCTCTCCTACAACATCCTAGCTTGTTGAGAGTTGCAAGAGAATGACTGGGTATGACAGTTAGGGGAGGAGCTATATTACAGCTCTGCTGTGTGTGGGTGTCCTCTTGCAACTTCCTGTTGGGAATGAATGAGAATATCCCACAAGTAATGGATGATCCGTGGACTGGATACACCTTACAAGAGAAACAGAGTAACCAACTCTGGTTTTCTACAAAAGGGTAGCAATGGTGTTAGAAGTAAAGCAAAGACCATCTCGCCGCCTTCTAACTGCTAAAAGCCACCATTACTCTTACTAAAGGGATTGACATGAACATAGCTAGATCCCAATCCTTGCTTGCAGGGAAAAGTATCCATTAAAGGATTAAATATCTTTAGACACCATCTTCGCACATCCTCCATTGACAGAGGCAAAAAGAATGACTGAGAATTATGGGTAAGGGAAGTTACACTTAACAGCTTTGCTGGGGTGCTCTTTGCCTCCTTTTGCTGGCCAGGAGTTGAATATCCCACTAGTAATTGGAATGACGTTGTCGACTCCTCATGCCATAGGAAAGAAATTTTAATTTTCCCCTTTGATGGGGAAAAAAAAAAAAAAAAACACACAACAACAACAACAACATATATAGTTTAGACACATCAATTAAAAACAACAAACCTTGATTAGAAAGCTATGCAGTATAGGAGACTAGTATCAATATTCTCTAGCAGTGGATAACAATGCTCTGACCATTAGGTGGAGCCGTTACATATGTATAAAACTGCCCATAAGTGACATAATAAAGAAACTCCTCAGTACCAATGAAGGTATTTGCAATCCAGTAAATATATGAGCATATTAAAAAAAACAGAAGCCGTTTAACAGGAGAACATGCTGAAATGTTATGCTTTCTGCACTAATGTTTTTTCTACTTAACTGGGAGTATTGAAGAAATTGTGTAGTGTCTAGCTTTGCAGTAGTGACTTAAATTTAATTTTATATCAGTGTGCAGTTTAAAGATATTTATGCCATGTTTCTGTTTTGGGAAGCCATTTAACAAGTTAATTTTTAAGCACTTTATTTTTCCCAGTTGTTTACTTTTAATGTTTAAAATTTTACTAAGCATGTTCAGTTTATACCAGATTTGTGTAGAAATTGTGTTGAATTTAAAAAAAAAAAAAAAAAAAAAAAAAAAAAAAAAACTTAAATGTACAGAATATCGGCCCCTGTTATCGGTTATCAGCCTGAAAGGCAGGCAATAATCGGTATCGATCCTGAAAAAAACAATATTATTCTATCCCTAATATAGCTTTTTACAGTTATCACGTTCAAGTACAATAATATGTAAGTATGAGGTCCCTTTAAAGGGATATTACCCCCAAAAAAAAATATTTTTGATTCAGACAGAGCATACCATTTCAAAAAAGGTTTTAGTTTACTTCTATTATCAAATTTGCTCCGTTCACATGATATTCTGTGTTGAGGAGATACCGCACTACATGACAGCATTCTTGCAAAACTGCTCCCATATAGTGCTCCAGAAATGTGCTGGCTCCTAAGCATACATCCCTGCTTTTCAATAAAAAAAAATACCAAGAGAACAAAGATATTTTGATAATAGAAGTAAAATTGCATCCCCTATCTGAATTGTGAAAGTAAAAATTTGGGTATCATATCCCTTTAATCATGATTAGATCCCAGATTCAAATTTAAACTCATATACAATATGAAAAAAAAAATGTGTAAATTACATTATATACCCTCAACAATCCAACACAATTGTTATTTTTCTTTTCCTTTACTGTAATCTTTTTTCTTTATTTGCTTTACACAACAGGAGACTGCTAGTTCATGTGGGCCATATAGATAACATGTTCACGCCCGGGGAGTTATTTAAGATTCAGCACAGTATTAAATGCAAGTCAATAGATACAAGGTAATCACAGAGGTAAAAAGTACATTAATATAACGGTGTTGGTTATGCAAAACTGAGGAATGGGTAATAAAGGGATTATGTATCTTTTAAAACAATAAAAATACTATTGCAAACTGTCCCTTTAATCGAATGTGTTTAAAAGATTATCTGCAGGCTTTGAATGAAAGGCGTTCACAGATAAAGCTTTATCGCCTAAGCTCAGGCCTCCTTCATGTGACATCTGTGTCTTATCAAATTTCACAGGCCCCTCCTCTACAGCTCTCCGTTTCTGCACAGTCTGAGCCAGAAGCATAAACAAAGCCATATTATTTACTTTACATTAAAAGCAGTTTATTGGATAGTTGACCTATGTGCATCTGCATCTTAGTTAAACATTACTCTACATTTAGTAGAAGAACTAGACCTTATACTTTATCCTTTGCTAACCATTCCTATTTGATCTACTGCATTTCTGCTCTCTCGTCTTTTTGAATAAAGCTGCTATACTTGTTGTTTATACCGAATTAAAATGAGAGGTTTTTAATGTCTTTTTGTTTAAAACAAAAAGATACACCAACTAGAACAGTGCTCTTAGCTACAGGTAAGACTGTCTCCTGTATTTAAGTATGCACATATCACGCTCGTACCTAAGCATGCATGCGTGCATCATGGCAAAACCTAAGCATGCACACACAAAAACCATACCTAATCATGCACGCATCATGCCCGTATCTAAGCATGCACCATAACAACCGTACCCAAGCATGCATGATGTATCACATCTATACCCAAGGATGCACGCGCTGAGGGAAATCGTAATGAGCAAGCAATGTTGCCAGTCCCTCTGCATATGAGAACCAGCTTGTTTAATATCCCTTTAAAAATCTGTCTCACTACCCCTTTGCCATAAGGATTCAGGTTGTCATTTGTATTACAAACATCAATGTCCACATTTTAAATGTAGCAAATATAATTTACTACTAAGAATTAAACATTTTAACACATTTTCTCTCTCTCTGTTTGATCCCTACAATAGTTCTCATTGATTTATATCAATGTCATCACACATATATATTAATTTCTTGTATTATGCCTTAAGACAGGTTCTTATTGTTGCACCAACGTGCACTATATTAGTATTATTATTAGAATTTCCTGTATAGACTTGGGCTATTTGCCTCTATATATGCATAGCGGCACCAGAGTGGAACGCTTATCACATCTCCAGTTATGGATAGCTATACACTCATCATACTTTTATTCAGTTATGGATAGTAATACACTATTCACATAGCATATTATTATCATATATGTATTTAGTTTTACATTTGTTCACATATACTTATGTCGTTTTTATCGCCGTAAGTACTATTACCTATTTTAGTTTTGCATATTACATGTTATGGTTGTTTGCGTTATTGTGCATATAACCTATATTAGTGCTTTAAGCGTTGTTTTATTTATAACTCTAGTAAGCGAGTCACTTAGCAATCTGTTCATCTTTTAGTAGTCTTGGCTAATTTTCATTGTTTTGGTACTGACACGAGGTCTTGATACGTCACCGGCTGTGGGACAATCGGTCTTTGATAACAGTTATCCAATTGGGTTTCACACTGGTTCTGAGCCCGCCCCCTTTTAGGTATGACGTTTTGGGTTCTTAAGGAATTGATACATAGAATGGTTCATCAGAAACACTGGAGCTAATGTAAGAATGTTAATATAACTTATTACATTTTATCCGTTATAGTAATTGCATCACTTCACCTAAGGAATAGAATCAGAAAATAGTGGCGTTGTGTTTTTTTTTTCCTTGGTAAATGAATACACATAACAGGTGATTTTTATATCTACTACTTTACATTAATATGATCATATCATTAGTTATCGATAAACAGCGATTTATTATAGTGTTACGAATGAATATCAGGTGCGACAATGGGGTGTGATGAGATGATGGGATCCTATTGGTCATTACTGTAAGTGGAAGGGGAGGGTTTATTGGACTGTTTGGTAGCATAGCCTTATTTAAAAGGTGTCATTTGACATAATTTTTCTTCACCACTCAGGCATATAGAAATTATCGGGATGAAGATAGAAGATGCCGCATGGATGAAGCCTTCTGCCGTCTGGAGGACCTCTTCTGCCCCGATCGGATGAAGACTTCTGCCGTATTGAGGACCACTTGTGCCCTGCTGGGTGAAGACGGCTCAAGGTAGGGTGATCTTCAGAGGGTTAGTGTTATGTTTTTTTTAAGGGGGGATTGGGTGGGTTTTAGAGTAGGGGTATGTGGGTGGTGGTTTGTAATGTTGGGGGGGGTATTGTATTTGTTTTACAAGTAAAAGGCCCTTTTAAGGGCTATTTGTAATTTAGTATAGGGTAGGGAATTTTATTATTTTGGAGGGCTTTTTTTATTTTATTAGGGGGATTAGGTGTAATTAGTTTCAAATTCTTGTAATTCTTTTTTATTTTCTGTAATTTAGTGTTTGTTTTTCGTAATTTAGTTTATTTCATTTAATTGTAATTAGTTTAATTTAGTTTATTTATTTATAGAGTAGTGTTAGGTGTAGAGCTGCAACAACTAATAGTCATAATCGATAATAAACGATTATGATAATAGTTGTCAACGAATCTCATAATTAATCGATTAGTTGGTTTGCAATTAGTTGGTCTGTGCACAACACCAGCTGCTTCACTCCAATGAACTCCTGCATATGGTATTGTGTTTCATGGTTATGTCCTTAGCCTAAAGGACGTCTACAGATGTATACTTTTCACTTTTTCAGGACAGTATACGTTAACAACTACCTCTGGCTTATGTGCAACCCAGATATAATAGTCATCATTTGGATTATTTACATTAAATCAGGTGATTTGGAACTATGCTTTTCATTATATAGTGCCAAGCTTGTTGTTTACACCTTGCCCCTAGATTGATGGGAGTTATTTAAATTGATGTACACTATTATCTGTTTGCACAATTATTAGCATATTGCTTGCTATTGCTGATTATAAGTACTGTATAAATAAATGTGTAAAGCTTTGTCCTGTTATTGATATACAGACCTTAGCGCTTTTGATTTTGTTTATTGTTTTTTTATATTTTTAATAAATTGTGATATGTACCAGATTCAACCTTTATAAGTATATATCTGTTATTTTTAGAGCGGACTAGATATTTCGCCTAACCTTATAGCTGTTTATTTACCATTGCATATAGATATTCAAGATATTTTTATGTTAGAATGAAGTCAAGGGTTACTTTATTGAGAGGCCCCTTGCCCAGGTAGAAAACACTTAGCATTGGTGAAGAGCTAACAAAGATAAATATCCCACTTTGGTGAAATTGGCAAAACCCTACTTATACACCTCAACAGTCTTTTCTCTGCTGCAGGAAATATAGCTGCAAACAGAGAACCAGACTTAGCCAGAAGCATGTGGACATGTTGAGATTTTTGCATTTCAATGCAAAGTTTCTGAAAGAGTGAATAACAGAATGTTATTAACAGTGATAGTCTAACTCTATCTAGTTCTACCTCTTTCCAAACAGTTTGTGGTTTTGTTTTGTTTAATTATAAAACTGTGCTCTGCTGCTTAAAAATTGAAGAAACAGTGGTGTTAAAGTAAAGTTTTAGTCTAAAGTTTATATTTGTAACACTCATTATGTGGATTTTAATTTAAAACATAGAAAACTATTATTGATTCTCTTTTTATCTGATTAGTCGAAAAAATAAATTGGCCGATTAATCGATTATGAAAATAATAGTTAGTTGCAGCCCTAGTTAGGTGTAATTGTAACTTAGGTTAGGGTTTATTTTGCAGGTAATTTTGTACTTATTTTAGCTAGGTAGTTATTAAATAGTTAATAACTATTTAATAACTATTGTACCTAGTTAAAATAAATACAAAGTTGCTGTAAAATAAAACTAAATCATAAGCTAGCTAAAATGTAACTATTAATTATATTGTAGCTATCTTATGGTTTATTTTATCGGTAAGTATTTATTTTTAAATAGGAATAATTTATTTAATTGTAGTTATTTTATTTAGATGTACAGGTAGCCCTCAGTTTACGCCGGGGTTAGGTTCCAGAAGGAATGGTTGTAAATCGAAATCGGTGTAAATTGAAACCCAGTTTATAATGTAAGTCAATGGGAAGTGAGGGAGATAGGTTCCAGGCCCCTCTCAAAATTGTCATAAGTAACACCTAATACATTATCTTTAAAGCTTTGAAATAAAGACTTTAAATGCTAAACAGCATAATAAACCTAACAAAATAATCACACAACACAGAATATATCATTAAACTAAGTTAAATGAACAAAAACATTTGCTAAACAGCATTATAAACCTAATAAAATAATCACAACACAGACTTCACTTGCATTTTTCTGCAAACAGTTCTTTCTATGCATTCCAATCTGGACTGATTTATAGACAGGAAGATCTTGTTCCTTTGAAATCTGCTCGATAGCTCAGGTCTGGCTAAACTGATTAATTTCAGCTTGCTTGGCTTTGCTGCAACACAAGCGGACAGCTCCACCTACTGGCTATTTTAATAAATGCCATGCTTCTCAATGCTTTTCAATAGCAGTCACATGACTGGAAAAAAAGGTTGTTATTCTGAAACGGTGTAAATTGAACCATTGTAAAACGAGGGCCACCTTATTAAATTTAAATTAGGGGGGTGTTAGGGTTAGACTTAGGGGTTAATAACTTTATTATAGTGGCGGCGACGTTGGGGGCGGCAGATTAGGGGTTAATAAATATAATGTATTCACAGTATAAAGTGAGATAGAATAACAACCGTAATTAGATTGTTATTAGGAAAGACAGGGATTTCAGCACAACCTTTTTTAATGTAAATGCTAAGCGAATGCAAAGCTCCGCATTTAGCGGTATGTGAAGTCCATTCTCGTCAACCACAGACTTCCAGGGCATACAAACAGAAACGGATATTCTTATATAAGACACAAAACCAAATGAACAAAAAGAAGCACAGATAGACGTTATGCTTGAAACAGTTTACGCTGTCAAATTTTATTAAGTATATTTGATTTTACAAAAGGTTCGCTGAAACTTAAAACTGTAAAAAGGTATGGACTGACAACACCTCCACTAGAGGGTGGTTACATACTAGACGTAAAATCCAGCACCATAGTGATCCTTGAGGATCTATGCCAGTACACAGAACTGTGTTAATAACCTAAACCAAGCAGCATAAATAAATTAAACAGCTGAATCATACATAGTGGAGCTAATATGTAGCTCTAAGTATTGTGCACAATACGTTATTTAGCCAATATTTCAATAGTCATACCCAAATCTTATGACAAAGAACAGTCAGAGGGGGGGACATTGACAATGTACTTCTTAAAAAGGAAACTGAATGGATGTACAAGCTACAAACAGTAATGCCTAAAGGGCTTAATGAGAAATTTGAGTTTGCTGCATTCCTAAAATAAGATGTAATGTTGAACTATAGAATGGCTCAACCTCTACCTTTAAAATCAGCCTAATAATGTATCTACGTGCCTTTACTCAGTTTGTTAATCTCTCAAAAAATGCTTCTTTGGAAGTGAAACATAGTATCTTTAGTTCCCCTTAAGATTTGTAGGATGGAAAGGATACACCTAAACGATATCTAATAAATAAATTAACCCCTTAACGACCGAGGACGTGCAGGGTACGTCCTCAAAAAAAGGCAGTTAACGCCTGAGGACGTACCCTGCACGTCCTCTGTGTGGAAAGCAGCTGGAAGCGATCCTGCTCGCTTCCAGCTGCTTTCCGGTTATTGCAGTGATGCCTCGATATGGAGGCATCCTGCAATAACCTTAAATGGCCATCCGGTGCAGAGAGAGCCACTCTGTGGCCCTCTCTGCACCGGACATCGATGGCCGGTATCGTTGGTGGGTGGGAGCGGACTTGGGAGGCGGGTGGGCGGCCATCGATGCACCGTGTAATGTGCAGGGGGGCGGGATCGGGGGCGACGGGGGGCGCGCATGTGAGCGCGCGTGCACGGGGGGCGGCGGGCGGGCGCGTGCACGGGGCGGGAGCGGGAGGGAACCGCTGCACTACAGAAAAAAAAATCTGAAATAGCTATAATAAATAAGAAAAAAAATAATGTTTAAGTGATCTGCAACTGGTGGGAGGTTGGGGGGGGACAGCTACACTACAGAAAAGGGGATTTTTTAAAAAAAAAAAGATATATTTTTTTACTAAACTGGGTACTGGCAGACAGCTGCCAGTACCCAAGATGGCGCCCGCTAAGGCAGAGGGGGAGGGTTAGAGAGCTGTTTGGTGTGGGATCAGTGAGGTTGGGGGCTAAGGGGGATACTACAAAGCAGCATATGTAAATATGCTAAAAAAAAAAAACCTAAAAA
Source organism: Bombina bombina (assembly GCF_027579735.1). Lineage (NCBI taxonomy): Eukaryota > Metazoa > Chordata > Amphibia > Anura > Bombinatoridae > Bombina > Bombina bombina. Next base: position 338,738,596 of record NC_069499.1, on the reverse strand, counting down.
ACCCCACAAATATACCTTTTATTTTAGTACTGGCAGAGTTTCTGCCAGTACTTAAGATGGCGGGGACAATTGTGAGGTGGGGGAGGGAAGGGAGCTGTTTGGGAGGGATCAGGGGGTCTGATGTTTCAGGTGGGAGGCTGAGCTCTACACTAAAGCTAAAATTAACCCTGCAAGCTCCCTACAAGCTACATAATTAACCCCTTCACTGCTAGCCATAATACACGTGTGATGCGCATCGGCATTTAGTGGCCTTCTAATTAACAAAAAGCAACGCCAAAGCCATATATGTCTGCTATTTCTGAACAAAGGGGATCCCAGAGAAGCATTTACAACCATTTGTGCCATAATTGCACAAGCTGTTTGTAAATGATTTCAGTGAGAAACCTAAAATTGTGAAAAATTTAACGTTTTTTTTAATTTGATCGCATCTGGCGGTGAAATGGTGGCATGAAATATACCAAAATGGGCCTAGATCAATACTTTGGGTTGTCTACTACACTACACTAAAGCTAAAATTAACCCTAGAAGCTCCCTACATGCTCCCTAATTAACCCCTTCACTGCGGGGCATAATACACGTGTGCTGCGCAGTGGCATTTAGCGCCCTTCTAATTACCAAAAAGCAACAACAAAAGCCATGCATGTCTGCTATTTCTGAACAAAGGGGATCCCAGAGAAGAATTTACAACCATTTATGCCATAATTGCACAAGTTGTTTGTAAATAATTTCAGTGAGAAACCGAAAGTTTGTGAACAAAATTGTGAAAAAGTGAACAATTTTTTTTATTTGATTGCATTTGGCAGTGAAATGGTGGCATGAAATATACCAAAATGGGCCTAGATCAATACTTTGGGGTGTCTTCTAAAAAAAATATATACATGTCAAGGGATATTCAGGGATTCCTGAAAGATATTAGTGTTCCAATGTAACTAGCGCTAATTTTGAAAAAAAGGGGTTTGGAAATAGCAAAGTGCTACTTGTACTTATGGCCCTATAACTTGCAAAAAAAGCAAAGAACATGTAAACATTGGGTATTTCTAAACTCAGGACAAAATTTAGAAACTATTTAGCATGGGTGTTTTTTGGTGGTTGTAGATGTGTAACAGATTTTGGGGGTCAAAGTTAGAAAAAGTGAGTTTTTTCCCATTTTTTCCTCATATTATATAATTTTTTTTATAGTTAATTATAAGATATGATGAAAATAATGGTATCTTTAGAAAGTCCACTTAATGGCGAGAAAAACGGTATATAATATGTGTGGGTACAGTAAATGAGTAAGAGGAGAATTACAGCTAAACACAAACACTGCAGAAATGTAAAAATAGCCTTGGTCCCAAACGGACAGAAAATGGAAAAATGCTGCGGTCATTAAGGGGTTAAAAATTGTTACGGTTACCCTTAGTCTCGCTGAGAGATGGACCGCTTAGTAGCCTGGATCCCTATTGCTAAAGAGGGGAGAAGCTGCTTTCCATAGTATTCTATATGAGTCTCGCAAATATAGAATAATCTCCCTTAGCTGCAGTACAGCTAGGATACCCTTCTGCCCACAAAAACGAGTCAACGCTGCGATTGAGGGTCAAACAAGAACTCAGGACTGGGATGCCCAGCCTGCTTTTTATTAAGGTTACATGCACACAGGCACTCCCAGGGGGAGAGGGGGGGGAAGCACAAAATCCCCCATCACACATTTAGATAGAGAGCACTGTCCTTTGACAGGCCACAATAGGATTACAGTACTTAAGATAACAAGTTTACAAGTTCATCTTATCAATTAGCAGTCTGGCTCCAGAGGTGATTAGACAATAGTTTCTAAAAGCTGAAAAAAAAAGAGTTAACTCTTTATGAAATGAAACTTGTTACGGTTTTCTTGGAGCCCTTCTTAGGCGCTGGCTTGCTGGTTCAGGCATTGCTGCTGGGAAATAAGCTCTTCACAACAAAATAACTAATGCTTCTGTAACAAAAATGTTTTCATATTTCATCTAATACACAATAACCAATGTACAGATTAGTTTATGCTTTGATAACTGTTCGATTTAGTGCCAAGTACATGTCATAATCAAAAAAGGTACTCTCATATTATTCAGATAAAGTATATATAATTTCCTTTTTATTTTTACTTTTTGATTCATGTACTGTAGGCTCTTTTAAAAGTGAATTGTTTATAATAAAGTTCACGATAGGTTTTCACCTATTCCTCTTATGTGTATATACTTGGGCTGTGGCTCGTCAAAGGATTCTGATTGGCGACTATTTGGTTTTGAATCTCCCAATGAGCAGCGGGAAGGAAAGATATAACGCGGCTGCTTCTAGACTCAGTATCCGCTTTGCCCTGAGGAAACCCCTGTGATCTCTGGCGGTCACGTGGGGGGTGAAACGCGCATCGGCAGTGACGTAGGAAGTGGAGGTAGACGTGCCTGCATGACAGTTCGCTGTGGCGTTCACGCTGTTTATACCGGTTCGATGGTGAACCTATAATGCTGATCCAGTTTGCTTAACAACAGAATTGGGAAGTCTGTTCGCTGAAAGGAATAATACGGTTGTAGAACAAGCTGACTCTATAATTCTATAACTTTGATACACCAGTACTTTACTATACCCAGATTCCTGAGGGTGTTTGATGCACTATATTGAAATACAGCACTGTTTAGCTGGATATATCAAAGACTGTCTGTGGGTGTTATCTATACACCACTTTAACAACCACTTGTGTGCAACCATTTCATTATTGATTATGTTTGATAGATATTGCAAGACTTTGTTATGATGCTATCTGCATAATATAAACTGTAAAGACAAAACGACTCGCTTTGGGGCTGTTAAACATAGATCCGGATACTTGCATATTCATGACACCTGATACCTTTTATTATATTGGTGGTGTCCGCTGAATACTGGAGTTGTTTTTCTCACCCCCATAGTCCTTTTTTGTCTTATCATATATCTGTATTAAAGAAATTGTATGTTTAAATCTAAGCTGCTAGCATTCAGTTAGACTGTATTTTGGGGTTATTAAACATAGATCCAGAATTAATCTTCATGACACCAGATACCTCTTACTATATTGGTGGTGCCCGCTGCTACTGGAGTTTTTCCATCCCCCACAGTCTATACTGTTCTTTGTCATAAGATTTGGGTATGACTATTGAAATATTGGCTAAATAACGTATTGTGCACAATACTTAGAGCTACATATTAGCTCCACTACGTATGATTCAGCCGTTTAATTTATTTATGCTGCTTGGTTTAGGTTATTAACACAGTTCTGTGTACTGGCATAGATCCTCAAGGATCACTATGGTGGCGGATTTTACGTCTAGTACGTAACCACCCTCTAGTGGTGGTGTTGTCAGTCCATACCTTTTACAGTTTTAAGTTTCAGCGAACCTTTTGTAAAATCAAATATACTTAATAAAATTTGACAGCGTAAACTGTTTCAAGCATAACATCTATCTGTGCTTCTTTTTGTTCATTTGGTTCATGTGTCTTATATAAGAATATCAGTTTCTGTTTGTATGCCCTGGAAGTCTGTGGTTGACGTGAATGGACTTCACATACCGCTAAATGCAGAGCTTTGCATTCGCTTAGCATTTACATTAAAAAAGGTTGTGCTGAGATCCCTGTCTTTCCTAATAACAATCTAATTACGGTTGTTATTCTATCTCACTTTATACTGTGAATACATAACTAGTTTAAGGGTCTGCACACCACTATATTTCCTTCATATAAGGTTTTACTCTCACCTGAGCATTGCTTTCTAGCTCGAGGTAAAGTTATATACTTAAGGTTATACTAGTCTCCCTTTCCCTACCCATATTGTTAATAAATATAATGTAGGGTTCGGCGATGTAAGGTGCAGCAGATTAGGGGTTCATTAGTATAATGTAGGTGGCGGCGGAGTCCGGAGCGGCAGATTAGGGGTTAATAGTATAATGCAGGTGTCTGCGATGTCGGGGGCGGCAGATTAGGGGTTAATAAGTGTAAGATTAGGGGTGTTTAGACTCGGGGTTCATGTTAGGGTGTTAGGTGCAGACATAAAATTAATTTCCCCATAGGAAACAATGGGGCTGCGTTAGAAGCTGGACGCTGTTTTTTTGCAGGTGTTAGTTTTTTTTTTCACCCAGCTCAGCCCCATTGTTTTCTATGGGGAAATCGTGCACAAGCACGTTTAGCCAGCTTACCGCTACCGTAAGCAACGCTGGTATCGAGGTGAGATGTGGAGCTAAATTATGCTCAACGCTCACTTTTCTGAGGCTAACGCCGGCTTGCAGAAAACTTGTAATACCAGCGTTGGCTTAAGGGAGCGGTAAGAAAAAAAGGCTTGTTAGCACCGCACAGCCTTAACGACAAAACTTGTGATCTAGCCGTAAGTGTTTGCCCTAGAAAAATCACTCACTGCCTCTCACAGGTCCCCCTTCCACAAGGGTACCGAAAATTATAAGTAATACAGTATAAATAGTAGGAAGGCACTAGAGCGGAGTGAGAATAAGTGTAGGTGACTATTAGTGCAGAAATAAAAACCTGTGTGAGACAAATATAAAATAAAGGATTAAATAGTATATTAAGGAATAAGTTGTTTTTTTTTAAAAATTAGTGTTGAAAAATGTGAAGAATGAGATGTTAGGATTTTAAGTTTTAACAAATTTATTATTTATACTTGACAAGTAATCAAGTGGACACATAGATCAAATACAGATACCTATATCTTCACAGGTGAACAATATAAAATTACCTAAGAGTACATATACTTGGTTTCAAGTGGCAATGTGGATATCAAGTGGCAACATTGCTACAACAGATTAGAACATTAAAAAAAAAAAAAAATCAAGCGTTCAATCTCCAAGCAGTCAGCTGCAGAGAAGTTAGATTTGGATGTTGGAAAGGACCTTGAATGAGAAGGTCCTTTCTCAATGGCAGTCTCCACGGTGGTAGAGACGTCATGTCCACTAGATCTGCATACCAGGTCCTGCGTGGCCGCGCAGGCGCTATTAGAATTACTGAAGCCCTCTCGTGTTTGATTCTGGCAATCACACAAGGAAGGAGAGGAAAAAGTGGAAACACATAAGCCAGGTTGATGCTAGAGCATCTATCAGTACAGCCTGGGGATCCCTTGACCTGGACTCGTAACGTGGAAGTTTGGCATTCTGTCGAGATGCCATCAGATCCAATTCCGGTGTGCCCCATTGATGAATCAAGGTTGCAAACACCTCCGGATGAAGTTCCCACTCCCCCGGATGAAAAGTCTGACGACTTAGAAAATCCGCTTCACAGTTTTCTACTCCTGATATATAGATTGCAGACAGATGGCAAGAGTGAGCCTCCGCCCATCTAATTATCTTTGATACTTCTATCATCGCAAAAGAACTCCTTATTCCCCCCTGATGATTGATATATGCCACAGTCGTGATATTGTCCGACTGGAATCTTATGAATTTGGACGAAGCCAACTGAGGCCACGCCAGCAGCGCGTTGACTATCGCTCTCAGTTCCAGAATATTGATTGGTAATTAAGACTCCACACACCCTGAGCCTTCAGGGAATTCCAGACTGCACCCCAGGAGACTGGCATCCATCGTTACTATTACCCAAGATGGCCTGCGGAAGCACATCCCTTGGGACAGATTGTCCTGTGACAACCACCACCGAAGAGAGTCTCTGGTCTCTTGGTCCAGATTTATCCGAGGAGATAAATTTGCATAATCCCCATTCCATTGACTGAGCATGCACAGTTGTAGTGGTGTGAGATGAAAGCGAGCAAACGGGATGATATCCATTGCTGCAACCATTAGTCCGATGACTTCCATACACTGAGCCACTGATGGCCGATGAATGGACTGCAGAGCTCGGCAAGTATTTAGAATCTTTGATTTTCTGACTTCTGTCAGAAATATTTTCATGTTTACCGAGTCTATCAGAGTTCCCAGGAATGGTACTCTTGTCTGTGGAATTAGTGAACTTTTTTCTACATTCACTTTCCAACCGTGAGTTCTTAGAAATGACAACACGATGCCCGTGTGAGATTTGGACAGATGATAGGTTGACGCCTGGATCAAGATATCGTCCAGATACGGTGCCACCGTTATGCCTCACGGCCTGAGAACCGCTAGAAGAGACCCTAGAACCTTTGTGCAGATCCTGGGAGCCGTGGCCAACCCAAAGGGAAGGGCCACAAACTGGTAATGTTTGTCCTGAAATGCAAATCGCAGGAACTGATGATGATCCTTGTGGATAGGAATGTCCACCGTGGTCATGTATTGACCCTCCTGGATCATTGGCAAAATTGTACGAATAGTCTCCATCTTGAACGATGGGACTCTGAGAAACTTGTTTAGACATTTCAGATCTAAAATCGGTCTGAAGGTTCCCTCTTTTTTGGCAACCACGAATAGGTTTGAATAGAATCCCTGCCCCTGATCTGGAACTGGGCAAATTACACCCATGGTGTAGAGGTCTTTTACACAGCGTAAGAACGCCTCTTTTTGTCTGGTCTACTGACAATCGTGAAAGATGAAATCTTCCCCTTGGGAGGAAGTCCTTGAATTCCAACTTATACCCCTGTGTCACAATTTCCAATGCCCAGGGATCCTGTACATCCCTTGCCCAAGCCTGAGCAAAGAAAGAGTCTGCCCCCTACTAGATCCGGTCCCGGATCGTGGGGGCTGCCCCTTCATGCTGTCTTGGTAGCAGCAGCGGGCTTTTTGACTTGTTTACCCTTATTCCATGCCTGGTTAGGTCTCCAGACCGCCTTGGATTGAGCAAAGTTCCCTTCCTGCTTAGTGGAGGAAGAGGAAGCAGAGGATGTTCCTTTAAAGTTTCGAAAGGAACGAAAATGATTTTGTTTACTCCTCATCTTGAGGGGCTTCTCCTGAGGTAGGGTGTGACCCTTACCTCCAGTAATGTCAGAGATTATTTCCTTCAGCTCAGGCCCTAATATGGTCTTACCTTTGAAGGGAATAGATAAAAGCTTAGATTCAGCCGACCATGACTTTAGCCATAACGCTCTATGCGCTACAATGGCAAAGCCTGCGTTTTTCACTGCTAATTTTGCAAGTTGAAAAGCAACATCAGTCATAATTTGCTAGTTTAAGAGCCTTAATTCTGTCTAAAATGTCCTCTAAGGTGTCTCAACCTTCAGGGACTCTTCCAGGGCGTCAAACCAAAAGGCAGCTGCAGTAGTTACTGGAACCATGCAGGCTATAGGCTGCAAGAGAAAACCCTGGTTAACAAATAGTTTCTTTAGAAGACCCTCTAATTTTTTTTTTATCCATAGTGCCTTTAAAAGCACAACTGTCCTCAATTGGTGTAGTTGTACGTTTAGCTAAAGTAGATATAGCTCCCTCCACCTTGGGAACCAATTGCCAGGAGTCCCGTATGGTGTCTGATATGGGAAACATTTTCTTAAAATTAGGAGGGGGAGAAAACGGTATACCTGGTCTATCCCATTCCTTCTTAACAATTTCCGAAATTCTCATTGGAACCGGAAAAAAAAATCAGTGTAAGTAGGTACCTCCATTTTACACAATTTTTCTGGGGGACTTGCGATAGGGTCACAATCATCCCGAGTCGCCAGAACCTCCCTGAGCAATAAGCGGAGGTATTCTAATATGAATTTAAAAGGACATGATGTCCGAATCTGTCTGAGGTAATAAACCTCCTGACTCCCTAACCCCCAAATCAGAAAATTGTGAGGGTGCATCGGAAATAGCCACTAAGGCATCAGATGGTTCAGTATTAACATTAATATCTGACCTATGGCGTTTACCCTGCAAACCTGGCAGTTTGGATAACACCTCTGTAAGGGTAGTAGACATAACTGCAGCCATATCTTGCAAAGCAAAAGAAGTAGACGCACTAGAGGTACTTGGCGTCACTTGTGCGGGCGTTAAAGATTGAGACACTTGAGGAGAATTAGGTGGCATATCCTGGTTCTCTTCAGACTGAGAATCATCCTTTGGCACACTATCATTACCTAAAATATAATCTTTACAGTGTAGGGCCCTTTCAGTACAAGGAGGACACAATGTAAGAGGGGGTTCCACAATGGCTTCTAAAAACACATAGAACACTGACTTTCTTCATTGTCAGACATGTTGAACAGACTAGTAATAACAGCACAAGTCGTTAATCTTTATTATGTGAGAAAAACAATTGAGTAGAAAACCGTTTGTGTACACTTTTTTTTTCCTTAAAGGTACAGTGAGTTCTCAAAGGTGCTAAAACGTTAAGGAAAATTGAAAATTTTGATAGGGAAAGCACCTAATGTGCAGTCGGATATTGCACCCCTAGTAAGAAAAGGACTTTGACCCTTAAAAATACGGTGAGGCCCACAAAGAAACGTTACAATGAAAAGAAAACGTTTAAACTGTCTCTGCCCCGATCAGTATAAACAATCCGGACTTGCTTCACAATGCAGCCTCACAATCTGGTCCTAACCGGAGTAATGGCTGTACTCTCCGGCTCTAACTGCGCATGGAGGCGCGAAAATTATACCCCGCCCCTCATGTATAATGGAAAATAAACACCACCAGCCGCATGGGAAGCGGTCTGTGAATAAGCAATGCCTAATATATTAAGTGCCATGTGGAACCTCAAAATATAAACGCATCAGCCCTGATAAGCCTTATTTCAATAAAAAAAAAATAGCGTACTCCAGGCTGTCTCAGTGTCTAACCAAGCCATTAAGGGTCCCTTGCAGTTCTCACAAAGGTCATTAAACACAGGGGTCCAGTACCACCCTACCCGGACTACTGCTTACCCCTCTTACAAGATATAAAATATGTCAGCCAATTCTGAATCTACCAGGTCTCTTCAGAATATACATGACTGCACATACCTCAAAGCTGCATGTAGCAGAAACATTCCCCACACTGAAGCTTTCTCTGTACTCCTCAGTCATCTTGTAGGAAGCAAACAAGGATCTCAGTTACAACTGCTGAGATCATCAGACTCAAGGCAGAATTCTTTTTCTATGTCCTGCCTGAGGATAAATAGTACTCATCGGTACCATTTTAAAATAAAAAACTCTTGATTGAAGAAACTAAAACTATTATTTTATCACCTCTTAACTTTACCCTTCCTATTACTAGCATAGGCAAAGAGAATGACTGAGGGGAGGAGTTAAGGGAGGAGCTATATAGCAGCTCTGCTGTGGTGCTCTTTGCCACTTCCTGTTAGCAGGAGGAATATATCCCACAAGTAAAGGATGAAACCCGTGGACTCGGTATATCTTGTAAAAACAGAATTTATGCTTACCTGATAAATTACTTTCTCCAACGGTGTGTCCGGTCCACGGCGTCATCCATTACTTGTGGGAATATTCTCTTCCCCAACAGGAAATGGCAAAGAGCACAGCAAAAGCTGTCCATATAGCCCCTCCTCAGGCTCCGCCCCACAGTCATTCGACCGACGGTTAGGAGAAAAAAGGAGAAACTATAGGGTGCCGTGGTGACTGTAGTATATAGAGAAAGACATTTTTCAAACCTGATTAAAAAACCAGGGCGGGCCGTGGACCGGACACACAGTTGGAGAAAGTAATTTATCAGGTAAGCATAAATTCTGTTTTCTCCAACATTGGAGTGTCCGGTCCACGGCGTCATCCATTACTTGTGGGAACCAATACCAAAGCTTTAGGACACGGATGAAGGGAGGGAGCAAATCAGGTTACCTAAACAGAAGGCACCATGGCTTGCAAAACCTGTCTCCCAAAAACAGCCTCCGAAGAAGCATAAGTATCGAATTTGTAAAATTTGGCAAAAGTGTGCAGAGAAGACCAAGTCGCTGCCTTACATATCTGATCAACAGAAGCCTTGTTCTTGAAGGCCCATGTGGAAGCCACAGCTCTAGTGGAGTGAGCTGTGACTCGTTCAGGAGGCTGCCGTCCGGCAGTCTCATAAGCCAATCGGATAATGCTTTTCAGCCAGAAAGAAAGAGAGGTAGCAGTAGCTTTTTGACCTCTCCTCTTACCAGAGTAAACGACAAACAAAGATGAGGTTTGTCTAAAATCCTTAGTTGCTTCTAAATAGAACTTTAAAGCACGAACTACATCTAAATTGTGTAACAAACGTTCCTTCTTTGAAACTGGATTCGGACACAGAGAAGGAACAACTATTTCCTGGTTAATATTCCTGTTGGAAACAACCTTCGGAAGAAAACCAGGCTTAGTACGCAAAACGACCTTATCTGAATGGAACACCAGATAGGGTGTATTACACTGCAAAGCAGATAATTCCGAAACTCTTCTTGCAGAAGAAATAGCAACCAAAAACAGAACTTTCCAAGATAGTAACTTGATATCTATGGAATGTAAGGGTTCAAACTGAACCCCTTGAAGAACTGAAAGAACTAAATTTAGACTCCAAGGAGGAGTCAAGGGTCTGTAAACAGGCTTGATTCTGACCAAAGCCTGTACAAAAGCTTGTACATCTGGCACAGCTGCCAGTCGTTTGTGTAACAAGACAGATAAAGCAGAAATCTGTCCTTTTAGAGAACTCGCTGACAATCCCTTATCCAAACCTTCTTGGAGAAAGGAGAGGATCTTAGGAATTTTAATCTTACTCCAGGAGAATCCCTTAGATTCACACCAACAGATATATCTTTTCCATATTTTATGGTAAATCTTTCTAGTCACAGGTTTTCTGGCTTGGACCAGAGTATCTATCACTGAATCTGAAAACCCACGCTTGGATAAAATCAAACGTTCAATTTCCAAGCAGTCAGCTGCAGAGAAACTAGATTTGGATGTTCGAATGGACCTTGTACTAGAAGATCCTGTCTCAAAGGTAGCTTCCATGGTGGAGCCGATGACATATTCACCAGGTCTGCATACCAAGTCCTGCGCGGCCACGCAGGAGCTATCAGAATCACCGAGGCCTTCTCCTGTTTGATCCTGGCTACAAGCCTGGGAAGGTGAGGGAACGGTGGAAACGCATAAGCTAGGTTGAACGACCAAGGCGCCACTAATGCATCCACTAGAGTCGCCTTGGGATCCCTGGATCTGTACCCGTAGCAAGGAACCTTGAAGTTCTGACGGGACGCCATCAGATCCATGTCTGGAATGCCCCATAATTGAGTCAACTGGGCAAACACCTCCGGGTGGAGTTCCCACTCCCCCGGATGGAAAGTCTGACGACTCAGATAATCCGCCTCCCAGTTGTCTACTCCTGGGATGTGGATTGCAGATAGGTGGCAGGAGTGATCCTTCGCCCATTTGATGATTTTGGATACCTCTCTCATCGCCAAGGAACTCCTTGTTCCCCCCTGATGGTTGATGTAAGCTACAGTCGTCATGTTGTCTGACTGGAATCTTATGAATCCAGCCTTCGCTAGTTGAGGCCAAGCCCGGAGAGCATTGAATATCGCTCTCAGTTCCAGGATGTTGATCGGGAGAAGAGAATCTTCCAGAGACCATAAACCCTGAGCTTTCAGGGAATCCCAGACCGCGCCCCAGCCTAATAGACTGGCGTCGGTCGTGACAATGACCCACTCTGGTCTGCGGAAACTCATTCCCTGAGACAGGTGATCCTGGGACAACCACCAACGGAGTGAGTCTCTGGTCATCTGGTCTACTTGAATCTTTGGAGACAAGTCTGTATAGTCCCCATTCCACTGCTTGAGCATGCACAGTTGTAATGGTCAGATGAATTCGAGCAAAAGGAACTATGTCCATTGCTGCAACCATCAACCCTACTACTTCCATGCACTGAGCTATGGAAGGCTGCAGAATAGAGAGAAGAACTTGACAAGCGTTTAGAAGCTTTGACTTTCTGACTTCTGTCAAGAAGATCTTCATTTCTAAAGAATCTATTATTGTTCCCAAAAAGGGAACTCTTGTCGACGGAGACAGGGAACTCTTTTCTCCGTTCACCTTCCACCCGTGAGATCTGAGAAAGGCTAGAACAATGTCTGTATGAGCCTTTGCCTTGGAAAGAGACAACGCTTGAATTAGAATGTCGTCCAGATAAGGTGCCACTGCAATGCCCCTTGGTCTTAGAACCGCTAGAAGGGACCCGAGCACCTTTGTGAAAATTCTGGGAGCAGTGGCTAGTCCGAATGGGAGAGCCACGAACTGATAATGTTTGTCCAGAAAGGCGAACCTTAGGAACCGATGATAATCTTTGTGGATAGGAATATGTAGATACGCATCCTTTAAATCCACGGTAGTCATATATTGACCCTCCTGGATTGTAGGTAAAATTGTTCGAATGGTTTCCATTTTGAACGATGGAACTCTGAGAAATTTGTTTAGAATTTTTAAATCCAGAATTGGTCTGAAAGTTCCCTCTTTTTTGGGAACTACAAACAGATTTGAGTATAACCCCTGACCTTGTTCCACAGTTGGAACTGGGTGTATCACTCCCATCTTTAACAGGTCTTCTACACAATGTAAGAATGCCTGTCTCTTTATTTGGTTTGAAGATAAGTGAGAAATGTGGAACCTTCCCCTTGGGGGTAGTTCCTTGAATTCTAGAAGATAACCCTGAGAGACTATTTCTAGTGCCCAGGGATCCTGAACATCTCTTGCCCAAGCCTGAGCAAAGAGAGAGAGTCTGCCCCCTACTAGAGCCGGTCCCGGATCGGGGGCTACCCCTTCATGCTGTTTTGGTAGCAGCAGCAGGCTTCTTGGCCTGTTTACCCTTGTTCCAGCCTTGCATTGGTTTCCAACCTGGTTTAGTCTGGGAAGCATTACCCTCTTGTCTAGAGACTGCAGAGTTGGAAGCCGGTCCGTTCCTGAAATTGCGAAAGGAACGAAAATTGGACTTATTCTTAGCCTTGAAAGGCCTATCTTGTGGGAGGGCATGGCCCTTTCCCCCAGTGATGTCTGAAATAATTTCTTTCAATTCTGGCCCAAAAAGGGTCTTACCTTTGAAAGGGATATTAAGCAATTTTGTCTTGGAAGATACATCCGCCGACCAAGACTTTAGCCAGAGCGCGCCACAATTGCAAACCCTGAATTTTTCGCAGCTAATCTCGCTAACTGCAAAGCGGCGTCTAAAATAAAGGAATTAGCCAACTTAAGTGCGTGAATTCTGTCCATGACCTCCTCATATGGAGTCTCCCTACTGAGCGACTTTTCCAGTTCCTCGAACCAGAACCACGCCACTGTAGTGACAGGAATAATGCACGAAATAGGTTGAAGGAGGTAACCTTGCTGCACAAAAATCTTTTTAAGCAAACCCTCCAATTTTTTATCCATAGGATCTTTGAAAGCACAATTGTCCTCAATGGGAATGGTCGTGCGTTTGGCTAGTGTAGAAACCGCCCCCTCGACCTTAGGGACTGTTTGCCATGTGTCCTTCCTGGGGTCGACCATGGGGAACAATTTCTTAAATATAGGAGGAGGGACAAAAAGGTATGCCTGGCTTCTCCCACTCCTTATTCACTATGTCCGCCACCCTTTTAGGTATCGGAAAGGCATCAGGGTGCCCCGGGACATCTAGGAACTTGTCCATCTTGCACAATTTCTCTTGGATGACCAGATTGTCACAATCATCCAGAGTAGATAGCACCTCCTTAAGTAATGCGCGGAGATGCTCTAATTTAAATTTAAATGTCACAACATCAGGTTCTGCCTGCTGAGAAATTCTTCCTGTATCAGAAATTTCTCCATCTGACAAACCCTCCCTCACTGCCACTTCAGACTGGTGTAAGGGTATGACAGATAAATTATCATCAGCGCCCTCCTGCTCTACAGTGTTTAAAACTGAGCAATCGCGCTTTCTCTGAAATGCTGGCATTTTTGATAAAAACAGAATTTATGTTTACCTGATAAATTACTTTCTCCAACGGTGTGTCCGGTCCACGGCGTCATCCTTACTTGTGGGATATTCTCTTCCCCAACAGGAAATGGCAAAGAGCCCAGCAAAGCTGGTCACATGATCCCTCCTAGGCTCCGCCTACCCCAGTCATTCGACCGACGTTAAGGAGGAATATTTGCATAGGAGAAACCATATGATACCGTGGTGACTGTAGTTAAAGAAAATAAATTATCAGACCTGATTAAAAAACCAGGGCGGGCCGTGGACCGGACACACCGTTGGAGAAAGTAATTTATCAGGTAAACATAAATTCTGTTTTCTCCAACATAGGTGTGTCCGGTCCACGGCGTCATCCTTACTTGTGGGAACCAATACCAAAGCTTTAGGACACGGATGAAGGGAGGGAGCAAATCAGGTCACCTAAATGGAAGGCACCACGGCTTGCAAAACCTTTCTCCCAAAAAATAGCCTCAGAAGAAGCAAAAGTATCAAACTTGTAAAATTTGGTAAAAGTGTGCAGTGAAGACCAAGTCGCTGCCCTACATATCTGATCAACAGAAGCCTCGTTCTTGAAGGCCCATGTGGAAGCCACAGCCCTAGTGGAATGAGCTGTGATTCTTTCAGGAGGCTGCCGTCCGGCAGTCTCGTAAGCCAATCTGATGATGCTTTTAATCCAAAAAGAGAGAGAGGTAGAAGTTGCTTTTTGACCTCTCCTTTTACCAGAATAAACAACAAACAAGGAAGATGTTTGTCTAAAATCCTTTGTAGCATCTAAATAGAATTTTAGAGCGCGAACAACATCCAAATTGTGCAACAAACGTTCCCTTCTTCGACACTGGTTTCGGACACAAAGAAGGCACGACTATCTCCTGGTTAATGTTTTTTTGGAAGAAAACCAGGTTTAGTACGTAAAACCACCTTATCTGCATGGAACACCAGATAAGGAGGAGAACACTGCAGAGCAGATAATTCTGAAACTCTTCTAGCAGAAGAAATTGCAACTTTCCAAGATAATAACTTAATATCAACGGAATGTAAGGGTTCAAACGGAACCCCCTGAAGAACTGAAAGAACTAAGTTGAGACTCCAAGGAGGAGTCAAAGGTTTGTAACCAGGCTTGATTCTAACCAGAGCCTGAACAAAGGCTTGAACTTCTGGCACAGCTGCCAGTTTTTTGTGAAGTAACACAGACAAGGCAGAAATCTGTCCCTTCAAGGAACTTGCAGATAATCCTTTCTCCAATCCTTCTTGAAGAAAGGATAGAATCCTAGGAATCTTTACCTTGTCCCAAGGGAATCCTTTAGATTCACACCAACAGATATATTTTTTCCATATTTTGTGGTAAATTTTTCTAGTTACAGGCTTTCTGGCCTGAACAAGAGTATCAAAAACAGAATCTGAGAACCCTCGCTTTGATAAGATCAAGCGTTCAATCTCCAAGCAGTCAGCTGGAGTGGGACCAGATTCGGATGTTCGAACGGACCTTGAACAAGAAGGTCTCGTCTCAAAGGTAGCTTCCATGGTGGAGCCGATGACTATTCACCAGATCTGCATACCGAGTCCTGCGTGGCCACGCAGGAGCTATCAAGATCACCGACGCCCTCTCCTGATTGATCCTGGCTACCAGCCTGGGGATGAGAGGAAACGGCGGGAATACATAAGCTAGTTTGAAGGTCCAAGGTGCTACTAGTGCATCTACTAGAGTCGCCTTGGGATCCCTGGATCTGGACCCGTAGCAAGGAACCTTGAAGTTCTGACGAGAGGCCATCAGATCCATGTCTGGAATGCCCCACAGTTGAGTGATTTGGGCAAAGATTTCCGGATGGAGTTCCCACTCCCCCGGATGCAATGTCTGACGACTCAGAAAATCCGCTTCCCAATTTTCCACTCCTGGGATGTGGATTGCAGACAGGTGGCAGGAGCGAGTCTCCGCCCATTGAATGATTTTGGTCACTTCTTCCATCGCCAGGGAACTCCTTGTTCCCCCCTGATGGTTGATGTACGCAACAGTCGTCATGTTGTCTGATTGAAACCGTATGAACTTGGCCCTCGCTAGCTGAGGCCAAGCCTTGAGAGCATTGAATATCGCTCTCAGTTCCAGAATATTTATCGGTAGAAGAGATTCTTCCCGAGACCAAAGACCCTGAGCTTTCAGGGATCCCCAGACCGCGCCCCAGCCCATCAGACTGGCGTCGGTCGTGACAATGAGGTCACCCCTTGTGACAGGTTGTCCAGGGACAGCCACCAACGGCGTGAGTCTCTGGTCCTCTGATTTACTTGTATCTTCGGAGACAAGTCTGTATAGTCCCCATTCCACTGACTGAGCATACACAGTTGTAATGGTCTTAGATGAATGCGCGCAAAAGGAACTATGTCCATTGCCGCTACCATCCAACCTATCACTTCCATGCACTGCGCTATGGAAGGAAGAGGAACGGAATGAAGTATCCGACAAGAGTTTAGAAGTTTTGTTTTTCTGGTCTCTGTCAGAAAAATCCTCATTTCTAAGGAGTCTATTATTGTTCCCAAGAAGGGAACTCTTGTCAACGGAGATAGAGAACTCTTTTCCACGTTCACTTTCCATCCGTGAGATCCGAGAAAGGCCAGGACTATGTCCGTGTGAGTCTTTGCTTGAGGAAGGGACGACGCTTGAATCAGAATGTCGTCCAAGTAAGGTACTACAGCAATGCCCCTTGGTCTTAGCACCGCCAGAAGGGACCCTAGTACCTTTGTGAAAATCCTTGGAGCAGTGGCTAATCCGAAAGGAAGCGCCACGAACTGGTAATGCTTGTCCAGGAATGCGAACCTTAGGAACCGATGATGTTCCTTGTGGACAGGAATATGTAGATACGCATCCTTTAAATCCACCGTGGTCAAGAATTGACCTTCCTGGATGGAAGGATTGTTCGAATGGTTTCCATTTTGGACGATGGAACCTTGAGAAACTTGTTCAGGATCTTGAGATCTAAGATTGGTCTGAACGTTCCCTCTTTTTTGGGAACTACGAACAGATTGGAGTAGAACCCCATCCCTCGTTCTTTAAATGGAACAGGATGAATCACTTCCAGAAGATAACCTTGGGAGACTATTTCTAGCACCCAAGGATCCAGAACATCTCTTGCCCAAGCCTGAGTGAAGAGAGAGAGTCTGCCCCCCACCAAATCCGGTCCCGGATCGGGCCCGCATCTCATGCTGTCTTGGGAGCAGTGGCAGGTTTCTTGGCCTGCTTTCCTTTGTTCCAGCCTTGCATTGGTCTCCAGGCTGGATTGGCTTGAGAAGTAGTACCCTCCTGCTTAGAGGACGTAGCACTTGGGGCTGGTCCGTTTCTGCGAAAGGGACGAAAATTAGGTTTATTTTTGGCCTTGAAAGACCTATCCTGAGGAAGGGCGTGGCCCTTGCCCCCAGTGATATCAGAGATAATCTCTTTCAAGTCAGGGCCAAACAGTGTTTTCCCCTTGAAAGGAATGTCAAACAATTTGTTCTTGGAAGACGCATCCGCTGACCAAGATTTTAACCAAAGCGCTCTGCGCGCCACAATAGCAAACCCAGAATTTTTCGCCGCTAACCTAGCCAATTGCAAGGTGAAAGAATTAGCCAATTTAAGAGCACGAATTCTGTCCATAATCTCCTCATAAGAAGAAGAATTACTAATAATCGCCTTTTCTAGCTCATCGAACCAGAAACACGCGGCTGTAGTGACAGGGACAATGCATGCAATTGGTTGTAGAAGGTAACCTTGCTGAACAAACATCTTTTTAAGCAAACCTTCTAATTTTTTATCCATAGGATCTTGGAAAGCACAACTATCTTCTATGGGTATAGTGGTGCGCTTGTTTAGCGTAGAAACCGCCCCCTCGACCTTGGGGACTGTCTGCCATAAGTCCTTTCTGGGGTCGACTATAGGAAACAATTTTTTTAAATATGGGGGGAGGTACGAAAGGTATACCGGGCCTGTCCCATTCTTTATTAACAATGTACGCCACCCGCTTGGGTATAGGAAAAGCTTCGGGGGGGCCCCGGGGCCTCTAGGAACTTGTCCATTTTACATAGTGTTTCTGGAATCACCAGATAATCACAATCATCCAAATTGGATAACACCTCCTTAAGCAGAGCGCGGAGATGTTCCAACTTAAATTTAAAAGTAATCACATCAGGTTCAGCTTGTTGAGAAATTTTTCCTGAATCTGAAATTTCTCCCTCAGACAAAACCTCCCTGGCCCCCTCAGACTGGTGTAGGGGCCCTTCAGAAACAATATCATCAGCGTCCTCATGCTCTTCAGTATTTTCTAAAACAGAGCAGTCGCGCTTTCGCTGATAAGTGGGCATATTGGCTAAAATGTTTTTGATAGAATTATCCATTACAGCCGTTAATTGTTGCATAGTAAGGAGTATTGGCGCGCTAGATGTACTAGGGGCCTCCTGTATGGGCAAGACTGGTGTAGACGAAGGAGGGGATGATGCAGTACCATGCTTACTCCCCTCACTTGAGGAATCATCTTGGGCATCATTTTTACTAAATTTTTTATGACATAAATCACATCTATTTCAAAGAGAAGGAACCTTGGCTTCCCCACAGTCAGAACACAATCTATCTGGTAGTTCAGACATGTTAAACAGGCATAAACTTGATAACAAAGCACAAAAAACGTTTTAAAATAAAACCGTTACTGTCACTTTAAATTTTAAACTGAACACACTTTATTACTGCAATTGCGAAAAAGTATGAAGGAATTGTTCAAAATTCACCAAAATTTCACCACAGTGTCTTAAAGCCTTAAAAGTATTGCACACCAAATTTGGAAGCTTTAACCCTTAAAATAACGGAACCGGAGCCGTTTTTATATTTAACCCCTTTACAGTCCCTGGAATCTGCTTTGCTGAGACCCAACCAAGCCCAAAGGGGAATACGATACCAAATGATGCCTTCAGAAAGACTTTTCTATGTATCAGAGCTCCACACACATGCAGCTGCATGTCATGCTGTTCTCAAAAACAAGTGCGCCATACCGGCGCGAAAATGAGGCTCTGACTATGATTAGGGAAAGCCCCTATAGAATAAGGTGTCTAAAACAGTGCCTGCCGATATAATTATACAAAAAATACCCAGATTAAATGATTCCTCAAGGCTAAATATGTGTAAATATGATCGATTTAGCCCAGAAAATGTCTACAGTCTTAATAAGCCCTTGTGAAGCCCTTATTTACTGTCTGTAATAAAAATGGCTTACCGGATCCCATAGGGAAAATGACAGCTTCCAGCATTACATCGTCTTGTTAGAATGTGTCATACCTCAAGCAGCAAAAGACTGCTCACTGTTCCCCCAACTGAAGTTAATTCCTCTCAACAGTCCTGTGTGGAACAGCCATGGATTTTAGTAACGGTTGCTAAAATCATTTTCCTCATACAAACAGAAATCTTCATCTCTTTTCTGTTTCAGAGTAAATAGTACATACCAGCACTATTTTAAAATAACAAACTCTTGATTGAATAATAAAAACTACAGTTAAACACTAAAAAACTCTAAGCCATCTCCGTGGAGATGTTGCCTGTACAACGGCAAAGAGAATGACTGGGGTAGGCGGAGCCTAGGAGGGATCATGTGACCAGCTTTGCTGGGCTCTTTGCTATTTCCTGTTGGGGAAGAGAATATCCCACAAGTAAGGATGACGCCGTGGACCGGACACACCTATGTTGGAGAAATATGAGTTATCCATTACTGCCGTCAATTGTTGCATAGTAACAAGCATTGGCGCGCTAGAAGTACTAGGGGTCGCCTGCGCGGGCATAACTGGTATAGACACAGAAGGAGAGGATGCAGAACTATCCCTACTTCCTTCATCTGAGGAATCATCCTGGGCAACCTTACTAAATGTGACAGTACTGTCCTTATTTTGTTTGGACGCCATGGCACAATTATCACATACATTTGAAGGGGGAACCACCTTGGCCTCCATACATACAGAACATGATCTATCTGAAGGTACAGACATGTTAAACAGGCTTAAACTGGTTAATAAAGCACAAAAACCGTTTTTAAACAAAACCGTTACTGTCTCTTTAAATGTTAAGCAGGGCACACTTTATTACTGAATATGTGAAAAACTATGAAGGAATTATCCAATCTTTACCAAATTTTCACCACAGTGTCTTAATGCATTCAAAGTATTGCACCCCCATTTTTAACCCTTAAAATGCGGAAACCGGAGCCGTTTGCAATTTAACCCCACTACAGTCCCAGCCACAGCCTTTGTTGCGACTTCACCTATCCCAGGGGGGTATACGATACCAATTCAAGCCTTCTAGGAACGTTTTCAGTGGATACCAGACCCTCTCACATGCAGCTGCATGCACTGCACTCAAAAGAAACTGCGCAATAATGGCGCGAAAATGAGGCTCTGCCTACTACAGTGAAAGGCCCTTCCTGACTGGGAAGGTGTCTTAACTAGTGCCTGGCGATAAAAACGTTCCCCAAATAATAAAAGGTGTGAAATCCACTTCAAACTTTAAATAATAACTTAAATAAACAATCGATTTAGCCCTTAAGAGTGTCCACCAGTTAATAGCCCATAATAAGCCCTTTATTCTTTCTGAGTCTAAGAAAATGGCTTACCGATCCCCATGAGGGAAAATGACAGCCTTCCAGCATTACACAGTCTTGTTAGAAAAATGGCTAGTCATACCTTGAGCAGAAAAGTCTGCAAACTGTTCCCCCCAACTGAAGTTCTCTGGGCTCAACAGTCCTGCGTGGGAACAGGAATTGATTTTAGTTACTGCTGCTAAAATCATACTCCTCTTTTAAACAGAACTCTTCATCTCTTTCTGTTTCAGAGTAAATAGTACATACCAGTACTATTTCAAAATAACAAACTTTTGATAGAAGAATAAAAAAACTACAACTAAACACCACATACTCTTCACCATCTCCGTGGAGATACTACTTGTTCAGAGCGGCAAAGAGAATGACTGGGGGGCGGAGCCTGAGGAGGGGCTATATGGACAGCTTTTGCTGTGCTCTTTGCCATTTCCTGTTGGGGAAGAGAATATTCCCACAAGTAATGGATGACGCCGTGGACCGGACACACCAATGTTGGAGAAAGAAAAGGTTTTACTTTCTGTTTTTTGGTTTAATAAGTAATATACACACACACACACACACACACATTAGGTTTATATGCTAGTTACAAATTACAGATTGATTTATATGTTCTAATCTGTTGTAGAAATATTGCCACTTTAAACCAAGTATATGTACTCTTAGGTAGTTTTATATTGTTCACCTGTGAAGATATAGGTATCTGTATTTGATCTATGTGTTCAATTGATTACTTGTCAGGATTTTAAGTTTTAACAAATACATTTATTATTTATACTTAACATCTCATTCTTCACATTTTTCAACACTAGGTTTTAAAAAACCTTATTCCTTAATATACTATTTAATCCTTTATTTTGTTTTATATTCGTCTCACACAGGTTGTTATTTCTGCACTAATAGTCACATACACTTATTCTCACTCCGCTCTAGCGCTCTCCTTCTATATGCCCGAGGTAACGGGTTATCCCGAAAAATGCGTTGCATTATTGCTTCTCAATCTCATAACAGAGATTTAAACACTAAGCAGGAGTTGTTTTTAACTTTTGGTATTGTTTTATACCTTTTAATAAATTGTTTTTAAGTTTCACTCCCAGTTATTGTTTATTATACTCTCCTACACTACCAAGGGGCAGTTTTGTCTGCTCCTTCTCACCACTCGTTGCAGATCCGTTGTTCCAGCTTCTGTTGGAGCGCCTAGGATTTGCCTGAGATCAGCTAGCTGGTTTGCTGTGAAAGAACCAGCCTGCTCCTATTGACAGGAGTGAGTGCCTTAACATCATGTGAGTACCCTGTGTCTCCAATACGTCTTACCATTTGGTGCGATTGATCTACACATGTGGCTCCTCTTTCCTTTTTGTCGTTTAACTCCAGAGTCGTACTATCACGTTTGGTGAAGTTAGAGTGCTGCCTGGCCTATTCTCCTAAGTGGAATTTATTGGTTTTCCTGGACAAAGGACTTGATCACATTGGTTAAGAATCCATGTTCCATTTGATATCATTATATCATTCATTGTAATTAACATTTTTGTATATTTGCATATTCTGTTATATGTTGTCGATTCATTAATCCTAATCAGAATATAGGCTGATGGTTATCTGGCTGACAAGTGTATATAGATTGTTATTTTGTAGCGCCTCCTATAGGAGAAAGATTCACTAAGGTGGTTGCTTTGCCTGTCTATATCATCTAGACTCCTGGTTTTTGTTACCTTAATAAAATTGTTGGTTTGTCAACTGAAGACCAGTAAGTGTTTCATTTTGCATTTAATACTCATAGAGCAGTTGTTGAACTCTCGGTGAGAGAGTGCACACACCCTGCAACTTTTTAAAATTATATTATATATACACACACATTATATATATATATATATATATATATATATATATATATATATATATATATACATACATACATACATATACATACACACACACACATACATGAAATACACACACATATGCACATATACACACACGCATATATATATTCCAACAACTTAAATAAGCAAATACTGCTCAGACAAAACCAAAAATAACTGAATTGGTTGTTTTTATTGTTATGGTAATGAATGCTTGTTACGGCTGTGTTAGATCACTTCCTGTCTGAAGTAAACTTGCCATTGGCAGGGCAACTGGGAGCAAAGGTCGCTGCTCCTTAAATCCTGCAATAGAGAATAACTGCTTCCTTTAAGTGTTTTTTTTCTATACTTGCCAGGTGTGTACACATAGGGGAAAACCAGCTGGTGCAACAGCCAGATCAACTTAGCGAAATATACTCGGAAAAATTGCATTCTATTTGTTAAAGTTACTGATTAAGAAATGTTTTGCATCTCTATTCGGATTCTAATTTTATATTTACATATTGTTTTTTTAGATTGAATCTTCTACAGATACCATTCTTTTTTCTCTGTTTCTCATCCCCCTGACTGTTCTTTCTAGGAAAATTTTAAAGAACAGTAAACAGCTTCTGTTTCTGTGGTAGCTATAGAATAAATTATCAGCAAAGTGCAAACTTTTTTTTTTTTTTTTTTAAAAGACAAATTAACATTTTTATTTATTGCAAATGTTTTTCCAATAGCCACAGAACCACCACCATTTGCATAATTTGGAGTAGCCAATCTGGGCCTTAGTTTGCAGACAAAAAGGCTAGGCACTGTCATGTTAGTATAAAGTGCATTGTTTTACAGTTGTTATCAGTTAAAGCCAACAGGGAAAATATGTAGCAGGATTAGCCTTGAGAAGTGCACATATCAAAGTTCCAAGAGTTAGAAAATACTAATTTTTCAAAGCTAAATTAAATTAAAAGGGGGCAAAATAAATAAGTATATGTATAGAACAACATTTCTCATTATGCATAACTAAAATTGAATGCGACATGCATAGTAGTGCATTACAAATTTCATTAGAAATATATCTGCATTATATATTCTTCGACAATAAAGCTTCCTTAAAAAGTTATCACTGCTGCAGTGAGAACTAAATCACTCATGTTACACACTGCTGACACTGCGGTAGTCCACCAGCATCTGCAACCACTAGGCTGATAACAATCTATAGGGTATACACTCATGGCTTTTTGCTTTCTTGCAGAATTAGTCAGCATGTTTTTCGGGTGATCAAATTGCAAAATGGATCCGTGCCTTAAAAGCCTGCAGCCCCAAATGTGTTTTCAACAGAAAAGTCCTTGTTATCAGGATAGAAACAGGGAAGCCGCACAAAATTGAAATATATAATTACTCTTTCACACTATGTTACAGTACAGTTCTCTTCAATTAACCCCTTTGTTTACTGTGTAAGGGAAATGCTCATTTACATGTGTGAAATTAATCTACTGCAAACTGACTCCATCCTCTGCTAAAACCATCTGTGTGTAGGCATTATGGGCACACTGGGCATGTTTGTTCAATCACTACATTGGCACTTTTAATAAGTTACAAGTAATGTAGTTTCCAAAGGAAGAGAATATTCTTTTAACGCCTGCAGAAGAAGCTACTGCTGTTAAAAGTAAAATCATTACTTGAACAGTCTCTAAATCCAAGTGCTTAAGTGACTTCCACCAGTTCACTGGTGTGACTTTCTTTAAAATATCTTCAGCAAACATATATTTCTTGAATGGTTCCCCCTTAGCTTTGAAGTTTATTATAGTTGGCATTACAGATGGATGATTGCTGGATACCCATGTCATAGCTAACTCCTCTTCCTCAGCACTTGACCCAGATACTGGATATTGACAATATTTTCCAAAAAATGAGCTGGAGACAGTGTTTGTCCCAAATCCGATTTAAATCCAAAAAATCTTATTTAAATAAAATAAAAATCTTTTTTTAAAAATCATTGATTTTTATCCACCCTGGATTAATTACACTTAGCCATTTATTTCCTAAGAAACTTTTAAATATAATTTGGTTATAGAGGGAGTGGCTGGGAGGCAGCCATAGTAGGTCGCAATATCTGAAGCTGCAGGTATGATCCAATTAATCAGTTGATAACCCTTTGAAATCTACAGCCTCACTACTTGAAATAGCTAGCTATGCTGAATTGATTGATCACTGGATTGCCGTGTTTATCAGCTTCCAGCCTGAATCCAAAATCTAGTTGGTGGCCTAACAATCTGGCCCAAACACCCCCCAGGTAACCGGGTTCTTCTACTTTTGAAAACAGATCCAGGACTCACTTTTTTGGTGTACATAAAACATGGCAATTACAGCTTATATACTGAGTAAGATGCATGCTCTCTTAGATGTCTACCAAGATACACCTTTGAGAAAATGCTAAGGACTGTGTATAACCCCTCTGGCTGCCAATGTCCCTTCTGACAACCCCCTCACAGGTCCTGATGTGTTGTGTCACGAATGTGGCAGTGCTTTGGGGCCTTATCACACGCTACCTACCTTATCAGGCTGCAGACAAAATGCTAGAGGAGAAGAACATCCAAGCTTAAAGGAAATTGAGGGTGACTCAGTGAAGGCGGATATTGTGGAGCGCAATCGAGAGCTAGAGGCTGAAATGGATTGTGAGAAGGGCTATGTGCCAGTATCTGCAGTGCCCACAGATATGATCTCAGCAGTATATTCTTGCTGTATGTGATCAGAGGAGGAGCCTAGATACATGAAGCTGTTCAAAATGACAAAACCTGTGGATCAGAGATCCAATAGAAAAGATACTTTAGAGATATTCAAGCTCTGCATCTACCTGGCCTGCTTCAAAACTAATCATCAACAAGTCTTCAATGCCGAGTCTGGCTTTTAAAGATACAGGGGGCTACTTATCAAGCCGTCTACTTTTCTGGCTTCGCCGGCCCAATACGTCCGCCTAAGCTCGCCTACCTTCGCCGCCGCGGACCTTGAATACGTTCGCCTAAGTTATCAAATAAAGCTGTCAAAAAGCCGTGGGGCGATGAGCAGCGGACTGTGACAGTTATCACTCATCCGATCTCGCTGCCCTTCGGCTTTTTCCCAGCTTTATTGCTAGCCTGTCACTAAGCACTCACACTAAACTACACTGTTCTATCCCTATACCGGCGCCCCCGGAGGCCCCCGCAACTAAATAAAGTTACTAACCCCTAAACCGCCGCTCCTAGACCCCGCCGCAAGTCTTATAAATGTATTAACCCCTAAACCGCCGCTCCCGGACAGCGCTGCCACCTACATTATACCTAGTAACCCCTATCCTGCCCCCCTATACCGTCGCCCTCTATTATAAAATTATTAACCCCTATCCTGCTGATCCCGCACCTCTCCGCAACTAAATAGTTTAACCCCTAAACCGCCGCTCCATGAACCCGCCGCAACCTATAATAAATTTATTAACCCCTATCCTGCCCCCCACTACGCCGCCGCCACTGTAATAAAATGATTAACCCCTAAACCTAAGTCTAACCCTAACCATAACGCCCCCCTAACTTAAATATTAATTAAATAAATCTAAATAAATTAACTCTTATTAACTAAATGAATCCTATTTAAAACTAAATACTTACCTTTAAAATAAACCATAATATAGCTACAATATAAATAATAATTATATTCTAGCTATCTTAGGATTTATTTTTATTTTACAGGTACCTTTCAATTTATTTTAACCATGTACAATAGCTATTAAATAGTTATTAACTATTTAATAGCTTATCTAGCTAAAATAAAGAGAAATGTACCTGTGAAATAAATCCTAACCTAAGTTACAATTACACCTAACACTACACTATACTTTAATAAATTATTCCTATTTAAAAATAAATACTTACCTGTAAAATAAACCCTAAGATAGCTACAATGTAATTAAGAATTATATTATAGCTATCTTAGGATTTATATTTATTTTACAGGTAACTTTGTATTTATTTTAGCTAGTTAGAATAGTTATTAAATAGTTATTAACTATTTAATAACTACCTAGCTAAAAGAAATACAAAATTACCTGTAAAATAAATCCTAACCTAAGTTACAATTAAACCTAATACTACACTATCATTAAATTAACTAAATAAACTACCTACAAATAACTACAATGAAATACAATTACATAAACTAACTAAAGTACAAAAAATAAAAAAAGCTAAGTTACAAAAAATAAAAAATTAAGTTACAAACATGTTAAAAATATTACAACAATTTTAAGCTACTTACACCTAATCTAAGCCCCCTAATAAAATAACAAACCCCCCCAAAATAAAAAAAATCCCTACCCTATTCTAAATTACATAAATTTCAAAGCTCTTTTACCTTACCAGCCCTTAAAAGGGCCATTTGTGGGGGCATGCCCCAAAAAGTTCAGCTCTTTTGCCTGTAAAATAAAAATACAACCCCCCCCCCCAACATTAAAACCCACCACCCACATACCCCTAATCTAACCCAAACCCCCCTTACAAAAACCTAACACTAATCCCCTGAAGATCATCCTACCTTGAGTCGTCTTCACTCAGCCGAGCCACCGATGGAACTGAAGAGGACATCCGGAGCGGAAGAAGTTAATCCTCCAAGCGGCGCTGAAGAAATCTTCCATCCGATGAAGTCATCATCCAGGCGGCGCTGAAGAAGTCTTCGATCCGGCCGATGTCATCTTCAAAGAGGCGCTGAAGAGGTCTTCTATCCGGGCGAAGTCATCTTCCAAGCCGGGTCTTCAATCTTCCTTCCGCCGACGCGGAACCACCTTCTTCACCGACGGACTACGACGAATGACGGCTCCTTTAAGGGACGTCATCCAAGATGGCGTCCCCTCAATTCCGATTGGCTGATAGGATTCTATCAGCCAATCGGAATTAAGGTAGGAAAATCTGATTGGCTGATGGAATCAGCCAATCAGATTCAAGTTCAATCCGATTGGCTGATCCAATCAGCCAATCAGATTGAGCTCGCATTCTATTGGCTGATCGGAACAGCCAATAGAATGCGAGCTCAATCTGATTGGCTGATTCCATCAGCCAATCAGATTTTCCTACCTTAATTCCGATTGGCTGATAGAATCCTATCAGCCAATCGGAATTGAGGGGACGCCATCTTGGATGACGTCCCTTAAAGGAGCAGTCATTCGTTGTAGTCCGTCGGTGAAGAAGGTGGTTCCGCGTCGGCGGAAGGAAGATTGAAGACCCGGCTTGGAAGATGACATCGGCCGGATCGAAGACTTCTTCAGCGCCGCCTGGATGATGACTTCATCGGATGGAAGATTTCTTCAGCGCCGCTTGGAGGATTAACTTCTTCCGCTCCGGATGTCCTCTTCAGTTCCATCGGTGGCTCGGCTGAGTGAAGACGACTCAAGGTAGGATGATCTTCAGGGGATTAGTGTTAGGTTTTTGTAAGGGGGGTTTGGGTTAGATTAGGGGTATGTGGGTGGTGGGTTTTAATGTTGGGGGGGGTTGTATTTTTATTTTACAGGCAAAAGAGCTGAACTTTTTGGGGCATGCCCCCACAAATGGCCCTTTTAAGGGCTGGTAAGGTAAAAGAGCTTTGAAATTTATGTAATTTAGAATAGGGTAGGGATTTTTTTTATTTTGGGGGGGTTTGTTATTTTATTAGGGGGCTTAGATTAGGTGTAAGTAGCTTAAAATTGTTGTAATATTTTTAACATGTTTGTAACTTAATTTTTTATTTTTTGTAACTTAGCTTTTTTTATTTTTTGTACTTTAGTTAGTTTATGTAATTGTATTTCATTGTAGTTATTTGTAGGTAGTTTATTTAGTTAATTTAATGATAGTGTAGTATTAGGTTTAATTGTAACTTAAGTTAGGATTTATTTTACAGGTAATTTTGTATTTCTTTTAGCTAGGTAGTTATTAAATAGTTAATAACTATTTAATAACTATTCTAACTAGCTAAAATAAATACAAAGTTACCTGTAAAATAAATATAAATCCTAAGATAGCTATAATATAATTCTTAATTACATTGTAGCTATCTTAGGGTTTATTTTACAGGTAAGTATTTATTTTTAAATAGGAATAATTTATTAAAGTATAGTGTAGTGTTAGGTGTAATTGTAACTTAGGTTAGGATTTATTTCACAGGTACATTTCTCTTTATTTTAGCTAGGTAAGCTATTAAATAGTTAATAACTATTTAATAGCTATTGTACATGGTTAAAATAAATTGAAAGGTACCTGTAAAATAAAAATAAATCCTAAGATAGCTAGAATATAATTATTATTTATATTGTAGCTATATTAGGGTTTATTTTAAAGGTAAGTATTTAGTTTTAAATAGGATTCATTTAGTTAATAAGAGTTAATTTATTTAGATTTATTTAATTAATATTTAAGTTAGGGGGCGTTAGGGTTAGGGTTAGGTTTAGGGGTTAATCATTTTATTACAGTGGCGGCGGCGTAGTGGGGGGCAGGATAGGGGTTAATAAATTTATTATAGGTGGCGACGGTGTAGGGGGGGCAGATTAGGGGTTAATAAATGTATTATAGGTGGCGACGGTGTAGGGGGGGCAGGATAGGGGTTAATACATTTAATATAGGTTGCGGCGGGTTCAGGGAGCGGCGGGTTAGGGGTTAATACATTTATTATAGTTGCGGTGGGCTCCGGGAGCGGCGGTTTAGGGGTTAATATGTATAGAGTAGCTTGCGGTGGGCTCCGGGAGCGGCGGTTTAGGGGGTAATAACTTTATTTAGTTGCGGCGGTGTAGGGGGGGTCAGATTAGTGGTGTTTAGACTCGGGGTACATGTTAGGGTGTTAGGTGTAGACAGCTCCCATAGAAATCAATGGGATGTCTGTCAGCAGCGAACTTGTACTTTCGCTATGGTCAGACTCCCATTGATTCCTATGGGATCCGCCGCCTCCAGGCTGGCGCTTTGAAAACCAGGTACGCTGGGCCGTAAAAGTGCCGAGCGTACCTGCTAGTTTTTTGATAGCTAGCAAAAGTAGTGAGAATGTGCCGCACTTGTGTGCGGAACATCTGGAGTGACGTAAGAATCGATCTGTGTCGGACTGAGTCCGGCGGATCGAAGCTGACGTCACAAAATTCTACTTTTGCCGGTCTCGAGCCTTTGATAACTAAGGCGTATCAGCCTCGCCACAAATACGCTGCGGAATACGCAGCGTATTTGAGGTTGACGGCTTGATAACTACCCCCCATACTGTCAGACAAGAGATCTGGAATAGGCTAAGACTATTTTAATACTGGAACAACGCTAACTAATAACAGCTCCACAGTTATTTTGTTCTGGTTGGTGCTAAACTTTTATACATATACAGTGATAATGGATTATTTTACTTACTCTCAAGAAATTTTATTGTCCTACATGACTGCCTTATTGCAAAAGCTGCAAGTCTGAAACAGTGACAAAAAGTTTAAAGGAGCACTTACACAAGTTGTAGTGGCAAACTGATACACACAGTTTTTCTTAACTGTTGTTGCATTGTTATGGTTCCCCAATCACATTTATTCAATTGTATGCCCGGTTAACTGAGATAAGGTTAGAGGCTGTGTATTCTATTCTAAAACTTGAGATTGACATATTACTGGTCAGTGTCTTTTGAACCTCATCAGGTGATCTGCTTAGAAGTTCTTGAAGGAACAGTCTAGTCAAAATTAAATTTTCATGATTCAGATAAAGCATGCAATCTTAAACAACTTTCCAATTTTATCATCAAATTTGCTTTGCTCTCTTGGTATTCTTTGTTGAAAGCTAAACCTAGGTAGGCTCAAACTGATTTCTAAACCGTTGAAAACCACCTCTTATCTCAGTGCATTTTGACTGTTTTTCAGTTAGACAGTGCTAGTTAATGTGTGTCATAAATATAATATTGTGCTCACCTCCATGTTGTTATTTAGGAGGCAGCATTAGCTAAAATGCATGTCAAAAGCACAGAGATAAGGGGGCAGTCTGCAGAGGCTTAGACACAAGGTAATCACAAAGGTAATAGTTGTATTAATATCACAGTGTTGATTATGCACAACTGGGGAATTGGGTAATAAAGGGATTATCTATATTTTTAAACAATAAAAAGTTTAAGAGAATAACTATAGCATAAGTTAGCCCAGTAGCACAATTTGCAAGATAGTTTACATAATACAGGTTTATTTACGAGTGATAAACATTCTTATGGATGTTTAAATGACACGTTTTATTTACCTTATTTGTTGTATACCATGCTGCTTGGGCATGGTACATAGTACATTTTACCTTGTCTACTCTCTTCATATTTAATTTGCCTAATGGTCTAAAAGTCAAATTAGTCTTGATTTATTAATTTGTGAAAGGACAGGATTCAAATGTTGTAAACCTGTCTGCATTTAATCATAAATTGAGAAGCGCATTTGTTCCCCATATTTAATGCCCTCCCAACCCTTGCGCAACCAATTGCAGAAGAGTAGGGCTTGTCAATCACCCCGGTTGATTGAATGATGATTTTTATCCCTCAACTCTAGGTTGTCATTGGGGGTTGATGAAGCAGCGGTTTAAACCGCTGCTTAATAAATATCAGTTGCAGGCTCAAAATGAGCGAGCCTGCAACCGATCAGTAAATTTGGCTAATGATACATCTAGCCCAATAGCATTATAGAGAATTGCTAATGTACTGTTATGTTTTTGTATATGAGTGGTAGCATTCCTCAGAGTTGCTTTATACACCATAAGTAGCTATACATATTATATAATTTAGATATAAAATGCATTATCCCTTTTTTCATTTTATTTCTTATGGGCATTTATTGCAGGTTTTTATGTTTCAACTGTAAATTAAAGATGTTTAGCCTATAAAATGTTCAATATAGCTCCCCAGTGCTTCCATGTAATAAACTTTCTTTAATCCTATAGTGAGTGCTTGAGCCATATGTAAGGATTTAGCTCTATGCTTGTGTTAATGTGTTCAGTTTACCCATTAAAATTTTATTTTATATGTTTTGGGTCCAAGAGAATCCCTTTTTGGATTTTTCTTTGACCACTTTTTCGGTGGTCAAAGAGAGGCCATTATCTCTCATTAGGGTTATCTGTCTAGTTTCTGTCTAGTGTTGTGGTTGTAGGCGAAACAGCCTGAACGGATGAGCTTGATCTATATTTCTGCACGTTTGCGCTGCTGTGTGTATGATTGTTCCTATGAGTACATAGCCATATTAATTAGCATCTCAAATCAGATTGGCTGGGGTGTGATCTCCATGGATGTTTGCACTGCCCTTCTTGTAGGGCATCCCTGCATCACCTCTCTTTCTCTCTTTTCCCCATATCAATTGGGGCAGAAAGAACTTTATTAGGGCTATGAGTATAGGACTTGTTATTTTTATCCTTTTACATTGTATTATCTGTTCATTCTCTTTTTATACAAATCTACTGTGACAACTTTTTGTTCATAATATTGAATTATTAAAGGAGCATTAAATACAGTAGAATGCATAATATAAAAATTCAGTAGCACTTACTCTGAATTTCAAATGAGTAGTATATTTTTTTCTGGCAAATTCCAAAGTTAATTTCATTTTCCCTTCCCCTGTATCATGTGACAGCCATCAGCCAATCAAACACATATTCAGATATGCTGTGAACTCTTGCACTTGCTGGTGCTTCAGAAAGTTTTTTTTTTGTTTGTTTGTTTTTAAACTATATGCTCTATCTGAATCATGTAAGATTAAAGGGACACTGAACCCAATTGTTATCTTTCATGATTCAGATAGAGCATGACATTTTAAGCAACTTTCTATTTTAATTTTTTTCGTTCTCTTGCTATCTTTATTTTAAAAGCAAGAATGTAAATCTTAGCAGCCAGCCCATTTTAGGTTCAGCACCATGGATAGTGCTTGCTTATTGGAAGCTTACATTTATCCACCAATAAGCAAGCATAACCAAGGTTCTCAACTAAAAATGGGTTTGGCTCCTATGCATCACATTCCTACTTTTTAAATAAAGATAGCAAGAGAACGAAGAAAATTTGATATTAGGAGTAAATTAGAAAGTTGCTTAAAATGGCATGCTCTATCTGAATCATGAAAGAAACAATTTGGGCTTAGTGTCCCTTTAATTTTGACTTAAAAGCCCCTTTACTTTTTAGATTTGTCAAATATTTGTACAAATGTTATTGAAGTGTTGGTTATAACAGTATTGTGTTTATAAATATATTTGTACAAAAACAGAATTTATGTTTACCTGATAAATTACTTTCTCCAACGGTGTGTCCGGTCCACGGCGTCATCCTTACTTGTGGGATATTCTCTTCCCCAACAGGAAATGGCAAAGAGCCCAGCAAAGCTGGTCACATGATCCCTCCTAGGCTCCGCCTTCCCCAGTCATTCGACCGACGTAAAGGAGGAATATTTGCATAGGAGAAATCATATGATACCGTGGTGACTGTAGTTAAAGAAAATAAATCATCAGACCTGATTAAAAAACCAGGGCGGGCCGTGGACCGGACACACCGTTGGAGAAAGTAATTTATCAGGTAAACATAAATTCTGTTTTCTCCAACATAGGTGTGTCCGGTCCACGGCGTCATCCTTACTTGTGGGAACCAATACCAAAGCTTTAGGACACGGATGATGGGAGGGAGCAAATCAGGTCACCTAGATGGAAGGCACCACGGTTTGCAAAACCTTTCTCCCAAAAATAGCCTCAGAAGAAGCAAAAGTATCAAATTTGTAAAAGTTGGTAAAAGTGTGCAGTGAAGACCAAGTCGCTGCCTTACATATCTGATCAACAGAAGCCTCGTTCTTAAAGGCCCATGTGGAAGCCACGGCCCTAGTGGAATGAGCTGTGATTCTTTCAGGAGGCTGCCGTCCGGCAGTCTCATAAGCCAATCTGATGATGCTTTTAAGCCCAAAAGATAGAGAGGTAGAAGTTGCTTTTTGACCTCTCCTTTTACCAGAATAAACAACAAACAAGGAAGATGTTTGTCTGAAATCCTTTGTAGGATCTAAATAGAATTTTAGAGCACGGACAACGTCCAAATTGTGTAACAAACGTTCCTTCTATGAAACTGGATTCGGAAACAAAGAAGGTACAACTATCTCCTGGTTAATATTTTTGTTGGAAACAACCTTCGGAAGAAAACCAGGCTCAGTACGTAAAAACCACCTTATCTGCATGGACCAGATAGGGCGGAGAACACTGCAGAGCAGATAACTCAGAAACTCTTCTAGCGGAAGAAATTGCAACCTAAAACAAAACTTTCCAAGATAATAACTTAATATCTACGGAATGTAAGGGTTCAAACGGAACCCCTTGAAGAACTGAAAGAACTAGATTAAGACTCCAGGGAAGAGTCAAAGGTCTGTAAACAGGCTTGATTCTAACCAGAGCCTGAACAAACGCTTAAACGTCTGGCACAGCTGCCAGCCTTTTGTGAAGTAAAACAGATAAAGCAGAGATCTGTCCCTTCAGAGAACTCGCAGAAAATCCTTTCTCCAAACCTTCTTGTAGAAAGGAAAGAATCTTAGGAATTTTTATCTTGTTCCATGGGAATCCTTTAGATTCACACCAACAGATATATTTTTTCCATATATTATGGTAAATTTTTCTAGTTACAGGCTTTCTAGCCTGAATAAGAGTATCTATTACAGAATCTGAAAACCCACGCTTTGATAAAATCAAGCGTTCAAACTCCAAGCAGTCAGTTGGAGGAAAACCAGATTCGGATGTTCGAATGGACCCTGAATAAGAAGGTCCTGTCTCAAAGGTAGCTTCCATGGTGGAGCCGATGACACATTCACCAGGTCTGCATACCAAGTCCTGCGTGGCCACACAGGAACTATAAAGGTCACCGAAGCCCTCTCCAGATTGATCCTGGCTACCAGCCTGGGAATGAGAGGAAACGGTGGGAATACATAAGCTAGGTTGAAGATCCAAGGTGCTACTATTGTATCCAATAGAGTCGCCTTGGGATCCCTGGATTTGGACCCGTAACAAGGGACCATGAAGTTCTGACGAGAGGCCATCAGAACCATGTCTGGAATGCCCCATAATTGAGTTATTTGGGCAAAGATTTCCAGATGGAGTTCCCACTCCCCCGGATGCTCCTCCATCGCCAGGGAACTCCTTGTTACCCCCTGATGGTTGATATATGTAACAGTCGTCATGATGTCTGATTGAAACCTTATGAATTTGGCCTTTGCTAGTCGAGGCCAAGCCTTGAGAGCATTGAATATCGCTCTCAGTTCCATTATGTTTATCGGGAGAAGAGAGTCTTCCCGAAACCATAGACCCTGAGTTTTCAGGGGTTCCCAGACCGCGCCCCAGCCCACCAGACTGGCGTCGGTCGTGACAATGACCTATTCTGGTCTGCGGAAGCTCATTCCCTGTGACAGGTTGTCCAGGGTCAGCCACCAACGGAGTGAATCTCTGGTTATTTGATCTACTTGTATCGTCTGAGACAAGTCTGTATAATCCCCATTCCACTGTCTGAGCATGCACAGGTGCAATGGTCTTAGATGAATTCGTGCAAAAGGAACTATGTCCATTGCCGCAACCATCAAACCTATTACTTCCATGGACTGCGCTATGGAAGGAAGAAGAACAGAATGAAGTACCTGACAAGAGCTTAGAAGTTTTGATTTTCTGGCCTCTGTCAGAAAAACCTTCATTTCTAAGGAAACTATTATTGTTCCCAAGAAGGGAACTCTTGTTGACGGGGACAGAGAACTTTTTTCTATGTTCACTTTCCACCTGTGAGATCTGAGAAAGGCTAGGACAATGTCCGTATGAGCCCTTGCTTTTGACAGAGACGACACTTGAATCAGGATGTCGTCCAAGTAAGGTACTACTGCAATGCCCCTTGGTCTTAGCACCGCTGGAAGGGACCCTAGTACCCTTGTGAAAATCCTTGGAGCAGTGGCTAATCCGAATGGAAGTGCCACAGGTAATGCTTGTCCAGAAAGGCGAACCTTAGGAACCGAAAATGTTCCTTGTGGATAGGAATACGTAGGTACGCATCCTTTAAGTCCACCGTGGTCATGAATTGACCTTCCTGGATGGTAGGAAGGATCGTTCGAATGGTTTCCATTTTGAATGATGAAACCCTTAGAAACTTGTTTAGAATCTTGAGATCTAAAATAGGTCTGAATGTTCCCTCTTTTTTGGGAATTATGAACAGGTTGGAGTAAAAACCCATCCCTTGTTCTCCTAATGGAACAGGATGAATCACTCCCATGCTTAACAGGTCTTCTACACAGTGTAAGAATGCCTGTTCGAAGATAATTGAGACCCGTGGAACCTTCCCCTTGGGGGTAGTTCCCTGAATTCCAGGAGATAACCTTGAGAAACTATTTCTAGCGCCCAAGGATCCTGAACATCTCTTGCCCCAGCCTGAGCAAAGAGAGAAAGTCTGCCCCCCACCAGATCCTTCCCAGATCGGGGGCCAACACTTCATGCTGTTTTGGTAGCAGTGGCAGGTGACTTGGCCTGCTTACCCTTGTTCCAGCCTTGCATCGGCCTCCAGGCTGGCTTGGTTTGAGAAGTATTACCCTCTTGCTTAGAGGGTGTAGAATTTGAGGCTGGTCCGTTTCTGCGAAAGGGACGAAAATTTGGCTTCTTTTTAGCCTTAAAAGACCTATCCAGAGGAAGGGCGTGGCCCTTTCCCCCAGTGATGTCTGAAATAATCTCTTTCAAGTCAGGGCCAAACAGTGTTTTACCCTTGAAAGGGATGTTAAGCAAAAGCGCTCTGCGCGCCACGATAGCAAACCCTGAATTATTTGCCGCTAATCTGGCTAATTGCAAAGCGGCATCTAAAATAAAAAAGAGTTAGCCAATTTAAGAGCTTGAACTCTGTCCAAAACCTCCTCGTACGAAGATTCTTTATTGAGCGACTTTTCTAGTTCTTCGAACCAGAAACACGCAGCTGTAGTGACAGGAACAATGAATGAAATTGGTTGTAGAAGGTAACCTTGCTGAACAAACATCTTTTTAAGCAAACCCTCTAACCTTTAATCCATAGGATCTTGAAAGCACAACTATCTTCTATAGGAATAGAAGTGCGTTTGTTTAGAGTAGAAACCGCCCCCTCGACCTTGGGGACTGTATGCTATAAGTCCTTTCTGGGGTCGACTATAGGAACTAATTTCTTAAATATAGGGGGAGGACAAAAAGGTATGCCGGGCCTTTCCCACTCCTTATTTACTATGTCCGCCACCCGCTTGGGTATAGGAAAAACATCGGGGGGCACCGGAACCTCTAGGAAATTGTCCATCTTACCTAATTTCTCTGGAATGACCAAATTGTCACAATCATCCAGAGTAGATAATACCTCCTTAAGTAGTGCGTGGAGATGTTGAAATTTAAATTTAAAAGTTACAATATCAGGTTCTGCTTGTTGAGAAATTTTCCCTGAATCTGAAA
This sequence comes from Bombina bombina, assembly GCF_027579735.1. NCBI lineage: Eukaryota > Metazoa > Chordata > Amphibia > Anura > Bombinatoridae > Bombina > Bombina bombina. The sequence continues at coordinate 338,701,994 of NC_069499.1, read as the reverse complement.
TTTCTCCCTCAGACAAAACCTCCCTCCTGGCCCCTTCAGATAGGTGTGAGGGTATGTCAGAACAGATATTATCAGCGTCCTCTTGCTCTTCAGTGTTTAAAACAGAGCAATCACGCTTTCTCTGATAAGTAGGCATTTTGGAAAAAATGCATGCAATAGAATTATCCATTACAGCCATTAATTGTTGTATGGTAATAAGTATTGGCGCACTAGATGTACTAGGGGCCTCTTGTGTGGGCAAAACTGGTGTAGACACAGAAGGGGATGATGCAGTACCATGCTTACTCCCCTCATTAGAGGAATCATCTTGGGCAATATCATATCTATGGCATTATTATCCCTACTTTGTTTGGACATTATGACACAAATATATCACATATATTTAAATGGGGAGACACATTGGCTTTCATACATATAGAACATCGTTATCTGATGGTTCAGACATGTTAAACAGGCTTAAACTTGTCAACAAAGCACAAAAAACGTTTTACAATAAAACCGTTACTGTCCCTTTAAATTTCAAACTGAACACACTTTATTACTGAATATGTGAAAAAGTATGAAGGAATTGTTCAAATTTCACCAAAATTTCACCACAGTAACTTAAAGCCTTAAAAGTATTGCACACCAAATTTGAAAGCTTTAACCCTTAAAATAACGGAACCGGAGCCGTTTTTACATTTAACCCCTATACAGTCCCAGGTATCTGCTTTGCTGAGACCCAACCAAGCCCAGAGGGGAATACGATACCAAATGATGCCTTCTATAAGCTTTTTCAGTGGTTCTTAGCTCCTCACACATGCATCTGCATGCCATGCTTTCCAAAAACAACTGCGCATTAGAGGCGCGAAAATGAGGCTCTGTCTATGACTAGAAAAGGCCCCCAGTGAAAAAGGTGTCCAATACAGTGCCTGCCGTTTTTATTAAAACAATCCCCAAGATTTAACAACTATTAAAAGTAATAATCTGCCAAATATACTTAGTAAAGTAATCGTTTTAGCCCAGAAAAATGTCTACCAGTTTTTTAAGCCCTAATGAAGCCCTTTATTCTTTTACTTAAACTAAGAAAATGGCTTACCGGTTCCCATAGGGAAAATGACAGCTTCCAGCATTACCGAGTCTTGTTAGAAATGTGTCATACCTCAAGCAGCAAAAGTCTGCTCACTGTTTCCCCCAACTGAAGTTAATTCCTCTCAACAGTCCTGTGTGGAAACAGCCATCGATTTTAGTAACGGTTGCTAAAATCATTTTCCTCTTACAAACAGAAATCTTCATCTCTTTCCTGTTTCAGAGTAAATAGTACATACCAGCACTATTTTAAAATAACAAACTCTTGATTGAAGAATAAAAACTACATTTAAACACCAAAAAACTCTAAGCCATCTCCGTGGAGATGTTGCCTGTACAACGGCAAAGAGAATGACTGGGGAAGGCGGAGCCTAGGAGGGATCATGTGACCAGCTTTGCTGGGCTCTTTGCCATTTCCTGTTGGGGAAGAGAATATCCCACAAGTAAGGATGACGCCGTGGACCGGACACACCTATGTTGGAGAAATTGTGTTTCAATCTATTAGTTTGGGTTTTTACCAAGGACTTAAGGGGTAAAAGGTATATCAGGGTAGGTGGTTTTCTGTGTCATTTTCTAAGTCTAGGTAAGGCTGGGGAGTGTAATCCTTGCATCCTTTGAACTCGGTCACACACTTGCCTTGGTCTGGTCATGATAATACCTTTGAGAAATTTCAAAACTAGCAAATTAATGTTTGTGCAATACTAGTCAGTGGCATATCACCCAACATTCAAAGGTCCTACCCAGGTCTGGAAAGCTGCATGTTGTTTCAGGGCACCCTGTTGGAGGAATTAAGTTATTTTTAGGAGTCAGTGCAGGCAAAGGTCAAGTTTATAGTATTCTGTGGGTACAGCAAGACATGTTGTGAGAGCCAGATGGTTCAGTGGGAGGTGGTTGGCAGCAATGGGTTCCATTTTGCAAAACTTGGACATTTATAGGGAAGATACAGTAGTGGGAGGGTCCAAGAGAAAGAAGCTAATTGGCTGATAAGCAAATCACTTACAACTCTATTGGTGGACACAGTAACATGACCAAGAAAAATAAAACAACAACAAAAAAACAAAAAAACACAATAACCATACCCGTCCAATTTACAAAAAAAAAAAAAAAAAATGTAATCTAATAGAAGGAAGGTTGTTACCGTGTCTGGTTGTCTGAGGGACGATGGGTAAGCTGTTTTGGCCAGCAGCAGGCATTGTCATATATGCAATTTATCTTAGCAATTCTAAACTTTTAGTTGGGGGTGCTATGACAATGGGTGGTGCATTTACCCCAAGGACTATCTAACAAATCTTGGATAGTTTGAATTTTTTCTCCTCATTTCTACTGTTTTTTTAATAGCAGAATCAGATAAACACATGTACAACAGGGATATGAAACAGTTCTCAATTAGTAAAATTGAAGTAAATCTAAAAATAAACAGATTGTGTAAAAAATGGGGGGGCAGCAAACAACTTACTTGTTTTCTTGCTAAATGGGCACTTGAAAATTCCCAGTCTAGCCCTGCCCCCAGTGTAATAAGGGATCTATCATTACAAAATTTGAGTTTCATGGTGAAAGGAGTTTTGCAACAAATGTCCTATACTGAACATGGACAATAAACCAATTGCAGCTAGGTGTCAAATAGTTTTTACTATTTGGCAGAGCAAATTTTATTACATACATCTAGATTCACAAGACAGTGTCCTTTTTCAAGAAACAGACACTCTAGGATATCTTAAGCCATGTTTTAATTTAGGTTATTGGATGACCAAGTATGATAGACATGTCATGTTATGTTAGACATGTCATGTTTAGTATAACAAAAAAAAATCCTCATGATGTCACAATAGGATTGTTTATAAGTGTATATGTACAAGACCCATCATGTTTGAGAGGTACCATCATTGAACATGTCAAAACCCACATACGCGGGGGTAATAGAACCATTGCCCTACCTAAGAAAGAAACTTTGTGGATCCATACCATGAACACACTAATACCAAATGGTCTGAACAAGGATATAGATCTAGCTGCCTTTTTAGAAACATAAGACTGGTCAGTTATCCTAGGGTAGCATATATATATTCATACATTACATGGGAAGGTTTATCACATCATCAATAATACTAGTTTCTATGACTAGATCAGGCAATGTAGAAATACCAAGTTCCTGTCAATTATCAAATATAACTAAGGGCACATTTAAATGTTATATAAGAAAAATACAATAATAATATAATATACAAATATTCAAAATATGTAAAATCAAATAAATATATTCCATTCTCTGAATATGATATCATCCTAGTTGGATAAGTTTTAGAAAAGTTTTAATTAGAGTATATGTTCAGTTATATTTACTTTTTATAGCTAAAAATACATCTAAGGAACATTCCAGTTTTTAAACACATTCTTATACATAAGTATTTTAATCACTTTTTAAAAGAACCATTTTTATGATTTAGAATAATATCTGTATTAAAGATGATTTTAACATAAACCCATTGATCCTCCAACAATAGATAACAAAAATGTACATGCACCATTTTTTTGTTCTATTAAATATTGGGCAACTCCTTCCTGAATATAAGAAAGGGGGCCAGATTATGTATGTTATTGGTATATAAAGAATGAAAAATTTTAAGAATCACATACATGTGGTCTTTATAAGCTATAGTGTGTGTGTGTGTATATATATTGGGCAGGTGTAGCCCAGTGGTTAAGTTCACTGCCCCGGAACACACAGGTTGTGGGTTCGAATCTGATCTATTAGTTTCAGTTTTTTTCTTAAACGAAAGTATAAAAATATTATGATGTCTGTTGTTTCTTTACCAACCGGCCCCTGTTATACTAAATGTACAATTGCGATATAGTATTGTTTAAATTAGATCATGAATGTGAGGGCATCGTTTGGGATAAGATGTAGGCTAATTGTAAAACACTTTTCCGTTTTTTTTTTTTTTTGTTGTTGTTTTTTTATACGTTATGTATGGTTCAAATGGTCTTTTGCCCGTTTTTCATATGGCAAACAGGTTGCGATTCATGTGCACTTGTTAAATAGTGCAGGCTTATTCCTCTATATTACCCGAATAGATGAACTATTACTGTGCATTCTAATACCGTTCATCTTAGCGGATGTGGGTCCTGTGTTCACGCCGCTTTGTAGATCCAAAATACACACCTCCGTCTCAGACGAATCAGGATGGACTTTACATTCGTCATTGGAGGTGTGAGCATTTAGCCCAATCAGAAGTGTATTTATACGGGAATATAAGGATCATCCGTCCACATACAAAACAGTCTCTGAAGAAGGAGTTATTACTATAACCTTTGAAACGCGTTAGACTTCACCAAATAGGAATGGACTGATCTTACAAACTGATAAGACTTTTTATTCATCCACTGGCTACATTTGTTTGTGGCTATCTGTTGCCGCATCGGTTTGTGGCTACCTGTGGCTATTCAACTACCTGTGGCCATTCCACTACACTAAATACCATATAGTGCAGTAATTGGATTGCACTTGTTGTGTATCGCTGTATAAATACCTCATACTTGTGAGGGTTTTTGATGTAAGCAGGCATTTTTAGGAGTGAATGTATGTGAATAAAGTGTAAGATTTTTAAACGATATCACACTATTTTGGCCTTTCTTTCTTTCACATATATTGCCGATACATCTATACCATCCGGAGAGGATCCATACTGAAAGAGGCCGAGGGAAAAGGTGCATTAACCTCCTGAAGTTTCATCCATACCCGGGAAAGCAGAAGGGAAAAAGGCAAGCTTGCTGTTTGAAGTTTCTCCAACATCCTAAGGGGCCAAGCCTAATCTACCGAGAGGGATTCCCTGAGGTGCTGATTCCTTACCTCATACGATTGAGGTTTTTTCTTGTAAGTCTGCATTCCACCCATACCCCTAGTCTGGAATTTTCTGACTTTCCATATATAACATATAAGTGGTCAAGCATCTGGGACAATTAGGAATTAGCATTCAACTTATTTTATGGTGTTTTATTTGCTGTATATTCTGTATTTGCCTCGTTATCGCCTCACACAGTGATTGTGTCAACTATATTCTTTTACAACCAGCGCTATTTTATCTCTTATCACGTGCTCTTGTCCTATCCATTTTTTTGAGGGGGGGGGGGGGAGTACTGGGCCAGCTGGGGAATATCTTTTCTCATCTGGTACAGTTTTCTCTCTCCTCCCCAAGGGATAGCTGCTATATGGTTGGTTCTTTGCTCCAAGGGGATCACTACCTTCTAGTTTGATATAGGTACACTCCTCTGTGCTCTTATATCTCTTTGTTACCCCCTCAGTCTAGCGCCTTCCACTTTTTCGCTTTTTGTCTCATATATGTACTGTATATACATTTCTAAAATTATAAAAAGGTATCCTATAACTTCAGCCAGTGTTTGCAATTTGTTTTATGGCCTGCCCTAAAAAAAAAAAAAAAAAAAAAAAAAAAAAAAAGGGGTGGATACCTTCCTTGCCTACTCTGGAAAGGGCCTGGTCTCTTTTTATACAAATGTACTGCGACTACTTTTTGTTCATAATATTCAATTATTAAAAGGAGCATTAAACACAATTGAATGCATAATATAAAAAAATGCAGCAGCCCTTACCCTGAATTTAAAATGAGAAGTAGGTTTCTGGCAAATTCAAAAGTTAAATCCATTTTCCCTTACCCTGTATCACGTGACAGCCATCAGCCACTCTTGCACATGCTCAACTGTATGCTCTATCATGTAAGTTTAATTTTGACTTAAAAGCCCCTTTAATTTTTAGATTTGTCAAATATCTGCACAATGTTACTCAATGGTGATGGTTATAACAGTATTGTATTTATAAATATATCTGTACCAAATTGTGTTTTAATCTATTAGTTTGGGTTTTTATCAAGGATTTCCTATTCCAACAGTCCTGGTTGGCCACAGTGGGTAAAGTTATATCAGTGTCAGCTGCTTTCTGTGTTACCTTCTAAATCTAAGTTAGGCAGAGGAGTGTTATCCTTGCATCTTTTGATCCATTTGAAAAGACGTGTTACAATCACTTTTATGTTATTGGATGACCAAATATGACAGAGTTGTCATGTTTAGTATCAAGAAAATACTCATGATGTTTCAATAGGATTGCTCATAAGTGTATGTGTACCGTATATACATAACTAAAAATATAAAAAAAAGGTATCCTATAACTTAAGCCAGTGCTTGCAATTTGATTTATGGCCTGCCCTAAAAAAAGGGTGGCTACCTTTCCTTGCCTACTCTGGATGGGGCCTGGTTAGAAACCTGGCCTCAGGAGGGGGGGGGGGAAGAAATGTATTTAAATGTGATTTCAGCAAACTAATGTAATTTAGTGGAGAGCCAACCTGTTTTGTATTGGATGTCAAATTCTTCACCAAAGCTCTATTGGGGCAGGAAATTACTCACCACTAGCAAGATAAAATTAAATAGGATTTTATCACATTTTATTTTAAACTTTGTCTAGTGTAATTCTGTTTGTTTGTTTTTATGTATACATTGACCTTTTTATTTTCATAATAAATGTTTGATTATTTAATTCTGGCTTTGTCTGATATAAGAGAGTCACGTTACTGAAGAGACTTATTAGTATTTCTTTTACATATATTTTTTTTTTACAAAATTTTATTTTTTGTAATCTATTAGATCAGGACAACTTTGGACTTCCTGTGCTAAGTGTCCTGGTGACGGCAGCTTACATAGTAGAATTAGCGTTGGTGGCATTAAAGGTTTTTTTTAAGTCTAGTGCAGACAGAAGGCGATTTAATTTTAACCATTGCGGCCACAAAACTACATCACAGATTCGCTTTGAGGATTTGGTTTGTGACAGTGGGTTAATTTCTGTCTTTTTTGGGGTGACTTACTCCATTACTCTACAAAGGTTTATGGTTTATGTTAATAAAGAGACATGAAACTCAAAAACAGATATGGGCCTATTTGGCCTAGCTTTTTTTTTTTTTTTTTTTTTAACTTGTAGACCACCATCTTCACACCTTCAACACCTTGACTTCTAAAGTTACTCTGTACTAAGATCATGCATATAGATATGTGCATCATACTCTAGCTTAAACTGACAGCAAATTGTGTCACTGCTCTAGTAACAAAACTCTACAATTCCTAGCTTATTTTACAGAGCAAAGTCACTAAAATAGTGTTCGACTAATGCCAGGCACTAGGCTACCTATAAAATAAGCCTAGATGTCGGTTAAAATGTGGTGGCCTCTCATTGTTACACCTCTCCCCTTAGTCCATGTATTGGGACAGCTGAGTGTCACTAACATGTTCCTCAGGGCTATCTTCCTCTTTTATCCATTTCCCAATACATGGCTACAATAGATTCAGATAGCTCTGAGCATGACCTGTGAAGGTACGGGTCAGACAAGGGGTTAAATCTCTACTGTATGTGTTCTGGCACTCATGGAGTTAAATCACTGATGAAAGTGCATGTATAATTCAGCAAATGTGTTATTTTTCTTTGCACCTTGCCACTGGTGCATGAATTTATATTGTGTGTATCTCAGTCTATAAACTCATGTGCCCATATGTACTGTATTCATGTGTGTCTATATTTGCATGTGAGCCTGCAAGCACCTATACATTTCTAAGCATGCAATTCTATACAAGAATATCATATCAATATATGTGAGCCTGCAAGCACATAATACATTTCTAAGCATGCAATTCTATACAAGAATACCATATCAATATATGTGTGTGCACGCATGTGGCACTTTGTCTTCGATTCACTGTGCACGGTCAGCGTCTTTAAATCACCTGACTTTTAAATGAGAGGTAAATCCTCTAAAACAATATAAAACAGTTACATGTTTGGCTATATACAGAATACACTTTTCTATTTGTAGCTTTAGAACTGTTAAATTAATATCACCTCTACAATGGACAAAAGAACAGAGGTTTGTTCTTCACAAGAGATTTTGCACCTTCAAAAATGTGGTTCAACAACCATTATATGGAACAGATCGATATTTTTATTTAGTTTATTTTTTTACATAAATGCAACAAAAAAGAATGGAAGGACATAGCACTTCCCCAATGAGTCAATAGCACAGGCTATAAAAAAAAAAAAAAAAAAAAAAAAAAAAAAAAAAAAAAAAAAAAAACCAACAATACTGAAAAAACAATGGCTCCAGATAGAATTGTTCACAAAACCACTGTTGTAAAATTGTAACTTCCCTTTAACTACCTAACAGGTGTTTAACACAGGCCTCTCAGACAAGAAAAACCCTGTTCAGCTGCTGTGCAAAAGACTAAATTTCCCAAACATCAGAAGCAGGGACAGCTCTGCAGCTATGCTTTCGCTTGCATAATCATTTAGGTCAGGAATTAAACCTAGTGCAGGATACTTCAACTGTCAAACGGAAGGCTGGAAAGAAAGAACAGTGCTGCGTTTTCATTCTAAACTATGCAAATGCTTAGTCACTATCTCACTAATTACTGGTTCCAGGGCAGTGGCTTATAATCAGGAACTAAAAGATTCAGTGATTTCTAAACTACAGATAACAATGCCAGAACTGCCTCTACCTATAGCTACATAACCCTCCAGAAACATCATTATTTGTAACTCAACAAAAGTCTAATACATTTTCTACACCACTTTATAGTCTGTTGTAACCATTACACAGTCCCTTCAAACGTAAAGTGAAGGTAAAGTTACCTATAGTTCTATCAAGCATCGCATTATAGTTGCAAAATCAATATAAGTTTCATTCATCATGTTTTTAAATTTATCGTATAAATCAAGTTTTCACCTTTAGAATGCATTTTCTTAGCGTCCTCTAATTCAACCCGTATATTTAAAAACATTTCAGCTCTTGATTACGTTTTTTTAGGGTCCAATTGAAATTTCGTCCGTTAGGCGGCCGTCCCTCCACGTCATCTGCCCCTTTACTTATTTGCACATGCTCTATTCAAATTATTTATAGACTGATTACCACGGGCGCTCCCGTTTCGCGCTTACGTTTTACTTCCAAGTAAGGAATCCTTTTAAGAATAATAAGCATTTAGAGAGTGCAGCGTGAACGTGCATTTCAAAGACGAAGAGAGCGGGTGGGGCCACTGAAGACGTCACAAAGATAAGAAGACTGAAGTAGGGCTTGGGAGGAGTCGTGATGTAAGCGGTAGGGATTTTTAAATATAATTTTTATTGAAAAATATTGAATGAATAATAAAAAAATAAAAAAGCGACCTTAGTGATTAGGGTTATAAGGATAAATGCAAAAAGAGGCAGAATCTTAACATCACTACTGAAGGGTGCTCGTGAAGACAAGGGACACTGCCAATGACTATTCCATTTAAAAAAAAAAAAAAAAAAAAAAAAAAAAAAAAAATCTTAAAAAAGGGACACTGAACCCAAATTTTTTCTTTTGTGATTCAGATAGAAAGTTGCTCTAAATTGAATGCTCTATTTAACTCCTTTTTTTTGGGTTCAGAACTGTGGACAGCACTTTTTTATTGGTGAATGAATGTAGCCAACAATCAGCAAGAACAACCCAGGTTGTTCACCAAAAGTGGTCCGGCATCTAAACTTATATTTCAAATAAAGATACCAAGAGAATGAAGAAAATTTGATAATAGGAGTAAATTGGAAAGTTGCTTAAAATTGCATGCTCTATCTGAATCATGAATGAAAAAAAATTGGGTTCAGTGTCCCTTTAACCCCTTAATGACCACAGCACTTTTCCATTTTCTGTCCGTTTGGGACCAAGGCTATTTTTACATTTCTGCGGTGTTTGTGTTTAGCTGTAATTTTCCCCTTACTCATTTAATGTACCCACACATATTATATACCGTTTTTCTCGCCATTAAATGGACTTTCAAAATACACCATTATTTTCATCATATCTTATAATTTACTATAAAAAAAATTTATAAAATATGAGGAAAAAATTGAAAAAAAAAAAACACACTTTTTCTAACTTTGACCCCCAAAATCTGTTATACATCTACAACCACCAAACAAAAACCATGCTAAATAGTTTCTAAATTTTGTCCTGAGTTTAGAAACACCCAATGTTTACATGTTCTTTGCAAGTTATAGGGCCATAAATACAAGTAGCACTTTGCTATTTCCAAACCACTTTTTTTCAAAATTAGCGCTAGTTACGTTGGGACACTGATATCTTTCAGGAATACCTGAATATCCATTGACATGTATATATTTTTTTTTAGAAGACATCCCAAAGTATTGATCTAGGCCCATTTTGGTATATTTCATGCCACCATTTCACCGCCAAATGCGATCAAATAAAAAAAATTGTTCACTTTTTCACAATTTTTTTCACAAACTTTAGGTTTCTCACTGAAATTATTTACAAAAAAAAATATGCAATTATAGCATACATGGTTGTAAATGCTTCTTTGGGATCTCCTTTGTTCATAAATAGCAGACATATATGGCTTTGGTTTTGCTTTTTACTAATTAGAAGGCTGCTAAATGAGACTGCGCACCACACGTGTATTATGCCCAGCAGTGAAGGGGTTAATTAGGGAGCTTCTAGGGTTAATTTTAGCTTCAGTGTAGTGTAGTAGACAACCCCAAGTATTGATCTAGGCCCATTTTGGTATATTTCATGCCACCATTTCACCGCCAAATACAATCAAATTAAAAAAAAACGCTAAATTTTTCACAATTTTAGGTTTCTCACTGAAATTATTTACAAACAGCATGTGCAATTATGGCACAAATAGTTGTAAATGCTTCTCTGGGATCCCCTTTGTTCAGAAATAGCAGACATATATGACTTTGGCGTTGCTTTTTGGTAATTAGAAGGCCGCTAAGTGCTGCTGCGCATCACACATGTATTATGGCTAGCAGTTAAGGGGTTAATTAGGTAGTTTGTAGGGAGCTTGCGGGGTTAATTTTAGCTTTAGTGTAGAGATCAGCCTCCCACCTGACACATCAGACCCCCTGATATCTCCCAAACAGCTCCCTTCCCTCCCCCACCCCACAATTGTCCCCGCCATCTTAAGTACTGGCAGAAAGTCTGCCAGTACTAAAATAAACGTTTTTTTAAAAAAAAATAAAAAAATACATCTTTAGCATATTTACATATGCTACTTTGTAGGATCCCCCTTAGCCCCCAACCTCCCTGATCCCCCCCCAAAACAGCTCTCTACCCCCCCCCCCCCCTGCCTTATTGGGGGCCATCTTGGGTACTGGCAGCTGTCTGCCAGTACCCAGTTAACAATATTTTTTTATCTTTTTTATTTAATTTTTTAACAGTTTTCTGTAGTGTAGCTTCCCCACGACCAACCCCTACCCCCACCCCCTCCCAGATCCCTTAGATTACTTTTTGGGGGCATTTATTCCCCCTCTTCCTCCCACTTATTACATAATTATTTCTGTAGTGTAAGCAGTTCCCACCCGCTCCCTCCCGTGCACGCGCGCGTGTCTGTGCGCGCCCCTGACTCTCCCGCCCCCGATCCCGCCCCCCTCTGTGACTCTGAATCCATCGATGGCTGCCCACCCGCCTCCCACTGCAGCTCCCACCCACCAACGATTGCGCCCATCGATGTCCGGTGTAGAGAGGGCCACAGAGTGGCTCTCTCTGCACCGGAGGGGTACAGATTGTTATTGCAGGATGCCTCGATATTGAGGCATCCTGCAATAACCGGAAAGCAGCTGGAAGCGATGAGGATCGCTTCCAGCTGCTTTCCAAACCGAGGACGTACGCCATACGTCCTCAGGCGTTAACTGCCTTTTTTCTGAGGACGTATGGCGTACGTCCTCGGTCATTAAGGGGTTAAACAGAGCAAAGAGATTGCAAAATACGTTACCAAGTATCCTTATATTTGTATGTTTCCACACCAAAGGGAAGGAACTCTCAATAAACACAGGTGAAATATGTTGGCAAACAAATCTCTCTATGCAAAACATTTTTTAAAAACATTTGTTTTTGCTTAAACTATGAAAAAATAATCATTTTTATACTTCATTTAGTCTGTCTTGTTCTTTAACTTCTACATTCCCTATCTTAATGCAAGACATTTTTAAATCATGAAAAGAAGTCTCTACATTGTAAATTAATCTACTTTTAAGGTCGGCCAAAATGTCTGTCAAATCTAAGGGACCTTGTGCTGCAATAGGAAACCATATTGCTTCCTGTGGGGCAGCAACTTCAGCATCTACATAATAAGTAATAATAGCAAATGATTATATGGGTGTCCAGCCTTATTACTTAAAGTGCCACATTGCATTTGTTTTATTTACCACTAGCAAGGCACAGGGTGCAAATGTTTAGAAATCTGACTCATAAAAATAACACAACAACAACAAATATCTAGCTAAAAAGAGCAATTATTTTCCAAGATATGACTGGTTACTAGACAGACCTAGAAATGCTACACTAGACTGCCTGCCAGAGAGGAGAGAAATGCATCCCTTCTAAACACTTCATTAGGAAAACGTTAATCTGGAAAAGGGAGTCTGGGCTATACCTGACAGAATCCTGTAATCTGAGGTAGAGATTTAGGTGGCATCAGGTTTCTCAGTGAAATCTGGAAGCAAAGAGTCAAAGGACAGAGCACAAAAAACAGAGCAATCCTGCAAATTGAGGGATAATTGGGAACTCTTGGAAACTGAATAGAAAAACTGCATCAAAACACAAACCTGACAGAATTTGGGCTAATGAGAACATAAAAAGTGCTAGAAAGAGGGAAAATCAAGAGTGTTGGAAAACTAGGTAAATATCAATTACTTTAGGTTGAAGTAATGGGATGATGTAAATTATTATCCCATATTTGTAGTAGGACAAAAAGACAGGCACCACATTTTACAATACCTTTTTCATACACACAGTATTTCTATACAAAAAGCACTGCTTGGCTTGTGTGTGTGTGTGGGGGGGGGGGGTAAACAAAAACAACAACAACAACAACAACTCTTCAGCATTCTGGTGAGCTGCTAAGTTGATTTAAAATTGTCAAGTCCTGAATAATAAGAAGTTAACATATTCTGCAGCACTATTACAAAAATATTAAAGGGACAGTCAAGTCCAAAAAAAAAAAACTTATGATTCAAAGAGGGCATGCAATTTTAAACAAATTTCCAATTTACTTTTATCACCAATTTTGTTTTGTTCTCTTGGTATTCTTAGTTGAAAGCTAAACCTAGGAGGTACATATGCTAATTTCTTAGACCTTGAAGGCCGCCTCTAATCTAAATGCATTTTGACAGTTTTTCACCACTAGAGGGTGTTAGTTCATGTGTTTTATATAGATAACATTGAGATCATACACGTGAATTTACCATAGAGTGAGCACTAATTGGCTAAAATGCAAGTCTGTCAAAAGAACTGAAATAAGGGGGCAGTCTGCAGAGGCTGAGATACAAGGTAATTACAGAGGTAAAATGTGTATTATAACTGTTAGTTATGCAAAACTGGGGAATGGGTAATTAAGGGATTTTCTATCTTTTAAAACAAATTCTGGTGTTGACTGTCCCTTTAATTATAATAAAAAAAAAAAAAAACAACAACAACTGAAGTCTAAGTGTGAGGTAACTATTCAAAGCGGACTAAGTGGTACAAAGTCTCATTCGAAGTGCTGTGGAATCTGTTGGCGCTCTACAAATAACCGATAATAATAATAGCTATATCATGTACTATATTCTGGGATGAAGGTTACAGAGTACAGTATTTTACAGACATGAAATGGGTTCAGATTAGAACAAATGTATAAAGGAATAAGAGCAAGTTTACAAACCACAGGTTACTGCTTATTTTAGCAAAGCCTGTTATGCCAAGATGTGTTCTTTGGGACTGTGCAAGCTCTCTACACACACACACACAACGGTTATACTTTACAAGAAACCCATAAACAGATGGTGTTCAGATCTCCCCATCCCTTGCTTCCAGATTCTGTCTGCACATTTATTTATACACACATGCATATATACATGCACGTTTGTCCACCTACGCAACTCTGCATTAAAATAAACTGTAAAGCCCTATAAGCAGACTCTGATTGGATCTACTGAAAAACAGCACTCTGTCACTCAGATAATTTAAGATAAAATAGAATGGATCGTTACCCATAACAAAACCAGCCAGGAGTGCACCGCAGTTTGTAAACAAAGTGCGTCTCACAAATTTGCAACCCTACTCCAGCCCAACTGTGTCCCTCAACGTGATTAACCAGTTTACTGCAGGTCTGTCCCCAGATCTTTCCCATTAAATCACCAGCAACATTATAATTTGCACATACATACATACACACACACACACAGAAAGTCCAGTACTTAGTTGCAAGCTCTCAGCTAATATTAAAAGCTAAACTGGAAGAGTTAGTTACTGCATCTGGCCAAATGGGACAAGCCCAGGTACCACATCAAGGTCTCTCCCAAAACCTGGGTCCCTAATACAGCCATACAAATGCAAGCACTCAATCAAACAAACTAGGAACAAGTCAAGGGTTTACAGACTTTTGTAATCACCCTAGTATATGTATATCACAAGCCACCCCATCCTGGAAACTCTCCGGGAAATATTGGTAGGTGTACTAATGTAAAGAACCCAGCTTTTCTGTTAAATTATATTAAGAATTGAAGTGGCTTCATTAATTCATATGGGGGGCATCTAATGAACTAGATAGAATGCCAAGCCAACTACCCCCAAAAATGCACACAATGTTTTCGCAATACAAACATTTGACTTTCTGTACATGAACTACAAGGTTGTGCCAAATATCAATCAACATTTTCTGTAGAGCAAAATGACTTGCTGACATTACCCCTAATACTTCCTAGGTGACATTTCTTCTGTTACATTATGTGGTCAGTAAATGCAGCAGTATATTACATGTTTGCTTTAACCAAAGAGTTAACACCGTAGAAGCTGGTAACTGAAGCAGCGCAGATTAATTTATTTCACTTAGGGAGTGTTAAAAGGAGGCGAAAATATGTGATAAAAAAAAAAATGATCTTTGTGATGCATCACACTATATGCACTATGCTATTTTCACACTCTTGGTGACTAAGCACCTCTGTGGTAAATAAGCGCCTACGTAAGACTATGAACAATGTGTTACTGGTATGTGAATACTTGCACATTACATTCCTACCCTCCGGTAATTTATTTCAGATAACCAAGTAATATAGTCACAAATAAATTATTTGCAGCTCGTATAGGTGTCACCTATGTTTGGTATTTTGTCCAAATTACCTTTTCTTTGAGATCATTATCATTTATATATAGGGTTTACAAATAATAATTCCCTGTGTTCAAACACATTTCTAGCATGCATATTTAAAAAAAAATATTTTGAAAAATTACAAAAAGCTAATAAGGACAACTCCTTCTGCTTTATTGGTGGACAGTGACACACCCCTGCAAGTATGACAAGAAAATAAAAGGTTTACTTGTGACTTGAACAGGAGCTTTCCTGCTTTAAAAAAAAAAAAAAAAAAAAAAAAAAAAAAGAGAAATACAATTTAAAATGCCATCTTATGAATCACAGAAAACAGTTCAGTAAAAAAAATCTCAAACAATCATAAAGAACAAAGAAGAAAAAAAAAAAACATTCTAAATGAGAGAACAGGATAGGGAACAAACACTAGAGGTCGATTTGTATTTTTCTAAGCATAGATAAAACATGCAAAATGATTTGATTTTGCTAAACTGTATTGTTTGCCCCTCTTTTATATAAATATCATTTTACATATGAAAGATTACAGAAAATGCACACTGCTTTGGTATTTAAAGAGCTACAAGTCCATATTTAACTCAAACACTTTCCATTGTCCTCCAAATGTGCTTTTTCTATGTATTATTTCCATATAAACTCCGTACTGCTTGCAAGTACGCTCAGAGCTACAGCTGTGGCCCACTGCACTAGTTTTTGTAGTTCCTTAGAAGAAGTTGACCTAAGAATGTGTGCAGTCGTTTTTATTGTCCCAGGAAAAGTGGAATTAACAATGTGAGTTCTAAATGTAGGGGACCTGGCAAATATGGTGACCCTTAAAAGATCCTTCTAGAGAGGAAAAAAAGCAGATTGAGGGTTGCAACATTACCTAAACTGGCCCTCTGCTACCCTACATTAGGAAATTTATTAAATTAAAGGGACAGAAAATAAATTAAAATGTGCATGGGTGTATTTAAATTTGATATATAAGGATTTAAGTAATATACTTTTAAAGGCAAAAAAAAAGGCTTTTTGCAAGTCTTCGACCCCCTACGACTGCAGGTTCTCACAAAAGAACCTGCAGTCCGTATTTAACAAGCAGCAGTTATCAGACTGCTGCTTTCCAAACCTCTCCCCATCTCTTAGGTGGCGAATTTCAATCTCCCCGGTCTGCGGCGTTGCACAAGAGCACAAAATTGTGTTCTTTTGTAATGCTGAATATCGGCACCGGAAGTGGCAGACAGGGGCGCATATGTACACTTGATAAATCTACCCCTAAAAGTTTTTTTTTTATTATTGTTTTCGGTGGCATATGCACATATCCTGTGAGTGCCCATGTGCCAGATTTCAAAACTATCCATGCTCAGAGAGGTAGATGTGGTGTATAGTGCTTATAAGACATATTTTGTGTCATACAAGCTACTGCTGACCCTCTCAGACCTTTCTATTCATTTAATCCTAAATATTGAACTGCAGCCCCTCATGTGTTAGGAAGTTGGGTGCTACTGTTTTATAACATGCATTTCAAATTAAAGGGACACGAAACCTAATTTTTTATTTAATGATTAAGATAGAGAATGCAATTTTAAACACCTTTCTAATATCAAGTTATTTGTTCTCTTGGTATCTTTTGTTGAAAAGCTGGAATGTAAGCTCAGGAGCGTGCACGTGTCTGAAGCACTATATGGCAGCAGTTTTGCAAGAATGTTATCAGTTTGCACTATTTCCTGCCATGTAGTTCTCAAGACACCTACCTAGGTATCTCTTCAACAAAGAATACCATGGGAACAAAGCAAACTTGATAATCAGAAGTAAAATGGAAACTTTCTTCTTTTTTTTTTTAAGTTGTAAGCTCTGTCTTAATTACAATGTTTTGAGTTTCATATCCCTTCAAATTCACTGAAGGCAGTGGTGTATTTTGCACCCTACATGAAGCACAAGGCAAGTACATTAAAGAGACACGGAACCCAAATTTTATGTTCCATGATTCAGATAGAGCATGCAATTTAAAGCAACTTTCTAATTTACTCCTATTATTAATTTTTTTTCATTCTCTTGCTATCTTTATTTAAAAAGCAAGAACATAAGTTTAGAAGCCGGACCATTTGTTTACAACCTGGATTGTCTTTGCCGATTGGTGGATAAATGCTGTTCAGAGTCTCAACCAAAAATTGGCTGGCTCCTTAGCTTAAATGTCGTCTTTTTCAAATAAAGATAGCAAGAGAACAATTAAAAATCGATAAGAGTAAGTTAGAAAGTTGCTTAAAATTGCATGCTCTGAATCACAAAAGAAAAAAAAATGTGGGTTCAGTGTCCCTTTAAAGCAGACAGAAAAAATGCTGCATCTTATATGTCAATAGTGACTGAGCCAGTCAGCTGAAAGAAAACAGCAAATGCAGCCACTAAGGCCTAGTTTGCATTGAGGTAATAAAGGCTTGGAAACTGGTGGCGACATAAAAAATCTCCTTAAACTTTAATGGGGATAATTGTTTGTTTTTTTATTACCAGTTTACACAATTTACCACATGAATGGAAACTAGGCCCAAGTTGGCTGCACTAGTCACATGCTAATGTAGTGGAGCAAGTGCATAGCATATTAAATGACTTGACAAATATGCAGAGCACATGCATGACATAGGGACAGCGCTGGACATAAAGAAATGTAAGAGCATTTGTTGTAACAGCTCATGTATCACATTATGTCTGCACACATATCTGTACAATAATAAAGTCATACTGGCCAATCAAGAAGGAATCTTGACATTCTAGCAGTAACTAACAACTCATTTAAATATAATATATCACATACGTGTGTGTTTTATGTGTAGTGAGCTCAATAATATCAGAAGTATTTGTATGCATTATTTGGAAAAGAGAAATACAGATATTAAGGCAACAAGTTTGAAAGAGACCGCAAACAGCTTCATTTCTTCATTAAAAACTGCTGAATAGAAGTTTAATTCCAAGGAATTTACAAAATACAGGAAGTCACCACTTCAAGTTGGACTATTTCTCTTTCATCTTAAAACTCTCCTTTAGTGTATTGGTTGACATTAAACACGATTTATAATAAGCACATCATACCACTAATATGTGCATCTAATTAAATGTTACTTGCAGAAAAGCAATTTAAAAAAGGGACATTAAACACTAAATAAATTTTATGTAATATTATGCATTCAAAGAAAAGATTAGTTTGAGAATAACATGTAGATGTATTTTTTAAAGTGTTGTGAGCTGTTTAAAGTGAATGTAAAGTTTGCGGAATGAGTGCCCGGTTTTTGATAATCCTATTAATAAACAGGGGCACTTTCATTCATCAAACTTTACATTTCACTGGTTTTGTTAAAATACTTACCTTTTCTTCTTGAAAGCCGCTCCAGCTCTTCTCCAGCCTGTCGCAAGCCTCTTCATACATCATCAATGACAATTCCGGCATCCTCCAATCACGGCTCCCCCCCCCCCCCCCCGGGAGAATCATTGGCTAAAGCAATGCCGTGATTGGAGGAAGGCCGAGATCGTCATTTCTGACGTAGGAAGAGGCTTGCGACAAGCGGGGGAAGCGATGGAGTGGCTTTCACTAAGAAAAGGTAAGTATTTTAACAAAACCAGTGAAATGTACATTCACTTTAAATATTGACAAAATAAGTGTAAAGTATTAGTGTCTATAAAACAAATGGGATCTGCCATGTTGTAACTGAGGTTACTTTCTTTGCTGTGGCCAATTAGGGACAGTTATAAATAGGTCACTAGAGTGTGCAGCCAATGGCTGTGTGGAATATAACAGTGTTCTGCACTTCCATTTCTATCAGGAACTTAAAAGCACACAATTTTAGAATGGAATTACAGGAGAAGGGAACAAAATAAATAAATGTAAGTATATTGCAAAGATTCCTAGAGCTGACCCTTCAAGTAGGTGTTTACATATACAAAAGGGTGGGAAAATATCAGTATAGTACAGTGGTTTTCAAGGTGTGAGGAGGGACTCCTCAGGGGGGCGCGCAAGAAGGTTAAAATTGCTCAGAGACTGCTTTGCATTTGGGGGGGGGGGAAAGGGGCATCTATTATGGGGGGGGCACTGTCTTGTAAATTTCATCAGAGGGGGGCACCGCCTAAAAATGTAAAAAAAAAACCTGGTAAAACCTGGTATAGTAGTATAATATACAGTCAGAAGAAAACAAATATATTATTAATTTTACACAATAAAACCTGGATTTTGCTTACAGGACCGTTAAATGCAGTAGAATTACATAATCAACAAGCGCATAAAAAAAAAAAAAGACAATAAAATAGCAACTATGTAAAATGAGCAGTAGTTTTTTTCTAACAAATTTCAACATTTACTTTAGTATGCTACCCAGTATCATGTGACAGCCATCATCCAATCACAGATTAAAGTATGTATTCATTGTGAACTCTAGCAATGCTCTGTAGGATCTGGCGACTCAAAAAGTGTGCATATAAAAAAAGGACAATTTGATAGCTGAAGTAAATTGGAAAGATAAAACTGGATGCTTTACCAAATTATGAAAGTCATTAACTTTGACTACAGTGTATAGGCACTGTATAATAAATTATAATGAAAAAACAAAAAAAAAAAATAACCTCTTCCCTATCACTCACATTAAAAATTCCAGCAAAAACATTCATCCCCAAGGGTTGTGCACCAACACTTTGGGGTAATATTTACCTTCCTCTTGCAAAATAAAACATATTTTATAGATAAGTAATATGAATAGGAAATATACTATGAGAATACACAAATGTTTTATTTTATGGGACCCATTCCAGTAGTTTACAATGTTTTTATAAGGTATTTGCATTAGCTCAGCAATAGGATTAAAGTATTAATAGTTTATTCTGCAAACGTTAATGAAAAGATAGCAGTTGTGACCTGACAGCAACCTGTACCATGTGAGCTGCTTACAATTCAGTATTGTTTAACAATGCATGTACTATGTCAAAATGTGACCACCAGTTTACAAAGCCCATGACTTTAGCAACAGATGAACTAGTCATTACAGAAACAAAGTTATGTTATTATTAATATGCCTTTCATACAGTTTGCATGTTTAATACCAGTATGTTTTCCAGCCATAATATGGTTTCCAAGACACATGGTCATCAAATAAGCAATCAAGATGATTTGCCATTGGCATCTAAACGAAGAGTGCCAATTACAATATTTCCCCAACAAAATGAGGTAAGAGGTAATAGCTCTTAAATTGACAGACTACTATAATATGTATTTGGCTATATATCATAATGCTGAGATTGAATGACTGGCATTTTATCATTATGCATTTACACAGTAAACGATGGCCGGTGTGCTTTTAAGGTGTCATTCTGCGTAAGCCTGTATACTTATCATGCGGATGCTGGAATGACGATAGTAAATCATAATAAACTGTAACTTCATATGCTACTATATACATCTATACAGACATAACATGAGACACGGGATCTCACATGCAGCCCCTGTTGTGTGTACTGTATAGCAATGGTTTATTCTCAAAAAGCCTAGTATGATGTGTGGCATATACAGCATGAATATACTCACGCGATCCTGAAGAACGGTTTCTCTGTCCGAGCCATGATTGTCCTCGGTAAGCGTGAGGTTGATGGGCGGCGAAGAAAAAATAAAATCCCGCAACAACAGAATAGAGCCACGGCGGCTAGAAGCAGCATAAGCAACGCTACAGCATAAATCCAGGTGACCGCTGTCCCCGCCTCCTACATGCACACACCCCCAATTCCTATCAGCATAAAAACGCCTCTTCTGTTATCGTTATTATATAGTCATCTTGAAGTCCATAGTGACAGGTGAGTGCCAACCAGTGGCGACTATTGGGTATTACATCTTATTGGATTTTAACATGTTGTATGTTATATATATATATATATATATATATATATATATATATATATATATATATATATATATATATATATATATATATATATATATATATAACCTGTTATCCAACAAAAAGTATTAAAAATTCTTTAACAAACTGTTTTCTATTGGTTGAATTTAATTAATTCTACGACAAAACCTGAGATAGTCTCAGACAAACAATATCATTTGAATGCAAAAATTGATAGTGGTTTAATTGCAGGGATGTGAACAATTGAATACATACTATTAAGCTTTTGTCATAAATATAAATAAAGTTTTTTTTTTAAAAAAAGCATGAGCTACAAACTAAGTGATACAAGGGCAACATCTAATTACACACACAAAAAAATATATTTAAAACTAAAAGATGTAGACTTATCTTGTTTTTCATTTAGGTCTTTGCATGGGCATAGGAAGGGGTCAGTGGGGGGCACATCACCCCAGGAAATCATGTTGGAGGACAGATAATGCAGATATCCCCCCAGCTAAATGAAGCAGCAGGATTGCTTAACACAGGACTGGAGCCCACAAAACACCCATGGGTGCCCCCCTACTAACCACTACCATCTGCAGCTTGCTGTTGCCAGCCGCACCTAAAAGCTATAGTATACAAGACACATGTGTTCACAAACAACACAATTAGATATAAACTTAAAAAAAAGGATATTTAAAAATTGAGTCCAAAATATTGATCCTCCAAGTGGACAATATAAATGTATGTCTTGCAGGAAAGATCACTGCATACAAATAGGCAACAAAGTTTATATGCAGAGAAGAGAACCTCTCTTTTGCAATGTATCAAATATCTAGTGTTTCACCTGAGCAGGATACAGAAGCCTTCTAGGGAATAATCACTGTGCATCTTCTATACGCATTTCATTCTTTGCTGAAATAACTTCTTCAGAGGTATTATGTATTTATGTGTGTGTAAGTATTATATATATATATATATATATATATATATATATATATTTGCTTTTCCCACAGAAAAAGTCTAGATACATTGTTTCCAATTCAGCAAAGGATTCTGGATAAGATATGCAAATGAGGATCACAGTGCCTCATCAAAAATATTTACAATACATAAAATGTACTACAATAAATGCAAAACAAAAAACAATACACCAAAATTCACATTAAAAAAATAATCAGTTTCTTCAAAAAAATAAACAAAAAAATGAACTAACTCTAAGAGACTAAAGAAAACCCTAATACTATCCCTTCATACTATCCCTCAAAACTAACCTAACACAAACCTTCACCGAGCCTACTAAACCCTAACAGTGTTACACTTACCTACAACATTTCACTAAATACTGTTTCTTCAGCTATCCTTACCAATGTACTTAACAGTAAACAATCCCCCTATATACAAATTATTTATGCCAATGTTCCACTTCTTTTTTTTCCAGATACCTTCAGAGTCAACTATTCACAACTAGTGATGTCGCAAACAGTTCGCCGGAGAACAGTTCCCGGCGATCTTAGCTTAGCGGCGGGCAAACATATGCGATGTTCGATTCGCCCCTTATTCGTCATCATTGAGTAAACTTTGACCCTGTATCTCACAGTCTGCAGACACATTTCAGCTAATCAGCAGCAGACACTCCCTCCCAGACCCTCCCAGCTCCTGGGCAGCAGCCATTTTAGATTCATTATGATCCTGCATTCTTAGTGAGAGGAGTGCTTCTGCTGCTGATTTTATAGGGAAATTGATAGCTAGGCTAGTGTATTCAGTGTCCACTACAGTCCTGAAGGACTCATCTGTAAGGACAGCACCCCAAAAAGCCATTTTTAGGGCTAGAACTTCAGCCCAAAAAGCCCTTTTTAGGGCTAGAACTTCAGTCGTTTTTTTTTGTTTTGTTTTTTTAATCTAATTGCATTTGCCTGCCTGTAGCCTGTGTGTGAGGCTCACAGCATATACTGTGCCTACTTGCTCACTGCCACCACTCATATCTGGTGTAACATTAGTGTAAATTAAAAAAAAACAAAAAACTTTTACATCAGTTTGCTAGTGTAATCTAATTTCATTTTCCATCAGGCCTGTGTGTCAGGCCCACAGCATATACTGTAATTAATTGCTCTGTGCCACCACTCATATCTGGTGTAACATTAGTGTCAATTTAAAAAAAAACAACTTTTACATCAGTTTGCTAGTGTAATCTAATTTCATTTTCCATCAGGCCTGTGTGTCAGGCCCATAGCATATACTGTGCCTAATTGCTCTGTTTTCCATCACTCATATCTGGTGTAACATTAGTGTTTTTTAATAAAAAACTTTTACATCAGTCTGCTAGTGGTATTTAATTTTAGTTGCCAGGCCAGCCTGCCACTAGTGCCAGCCTGTGTGTCAGGCTCCCAGCATATACTGTGCCTACTTCCATCCTCAGTGCCACCACTCCTATCTGTTGTAACATTAGTGTAAATTAAAAAAAAAAAAAAAAACTTTTACATCAGTCTGCTAGTGTTATTTAATTTTAGTTGCCAGGCCAGCCTGCCACTAGTGACAGCCTGTGTGTCAGACTCCCAGCATATACTGTGCCTACTTCCATCCTCAGTGCCACAACTCATATCTGTTGTAACATTAGTGTAAATTTTGTAAAAAAAAACTTTTACATCAGTCTGCTAGTGTTATTTAATTTTAATTCCAAACAATTTAGGAATGCTAGGTGATTTATGCCCTTTATGGATTAAAACCAGACTCTGCATCAACTATGTAATTTTCCGTGGGAGTTTTGCCATGGATCCCCCTCCGGCATGCCACAGTCCAGGTGTTAGTCCCCTTGAAACAACTTTTCCATCACTATTGTGGCCAGAAAGAGTCCCTGTTGGTTTTAAAGTTTGCCTGCCTATTGAAGTCAATGGCGGTTCGCCCGGTTCGCCGGTTCGCGAACAGTTGCGGAAGTTCGAGTCCGCCGTTCGCGAACGTGACATCACTATTCACAACCTCTTCCTAAAAAGACAAAAATAACATTCCGCGGATCATACGAACACAAGTATCCACATCCACTAACTTCTTAAAAAAACTAAAATATTACAAACATCCCATTAAAGTTTTTTTCACACATCAAGCTAATAAACACATCACCTTTGACTGAATAGTATCTGCACCTTACAGTCCCCAACGTCGCCACCACTATATTAAATTTATTATTAACCCCTAAACCTAAGTATAACCCTAACACCCCCTAACTTAAATATAATTTAAATAAATATAAATAAAATTACTATAATTAACTAAATTATTCCTATTTAAAACTAAATACTTACCTATAAAATAAACCCTAAGCTAGCTACAATATAACTAATAGTTACATTGTAGCTAGCTTAGGGTTTATTTTTATTTTACAGGCAAGTTTGTATTTATTTTAACTAGGTACAACAGTTATTAAATAGTTATTAACTATTTAATAAATACCTAGCTAAAATAAATACAAATTTACCTGTAAAATAAAACCTAACCTAAGTTACACTAACACCTAACACTACACTACAATTAAATAAGTTACATACAATTAACTAAATTAAATACAATTATCTAAAGTACAAAAAAAAAATTACAGAAAATAATAAATAAATTAAAGATCTTTAAACTAATTACACCTAATCTAATAGCCCTATCAAAATAATATAAGCCCCCCCAAAATAAAAAAACCCTAGCCTAAACTAAACTACCAATAGTTGCCCTAAAGTAATCATTTTCACCTCTTAGCCAATAGCCATGCGGAAAATCCGGCTTGGCGCCCACTTACAAGCTCTCAGCTAAGATTGTGAGTGCTGGACTTTCTCTGTGTGTTGTATTTATTTGTTTTGTAATTCCCCTATGGTTCTTGCACCCAGATCTGTCTGGGGTTAACTGCCTGTGACTCTGGGGACAGCACAGCTTCCTGTGAGTGCCCGTGAGCACCCAGGGCTGAGCATGTTACAGGGTCATGGGATGTGTACCCGGTCCGGTATGAGAGTGCAGTCCTCTTCCGTGTTTTGTATATGTCTAGGGTGATTATATAAGCCTGTGCACCCTTCCCTTGTTCCAAGTTTGTTTGGATTTGAGAGCTTGCATTGTGTGGCTGTTTTAGGGTCCCAGGTATTGGAAAGGACCTTGATGTGGTACCTGGGCTTGTCCCATTTGGCCAAATGCGGTAACTAACCTTTCCATTTTTGCTTTTAAATCTTAGCTGAGAGCTTGTAAGTGAGTGCTGGACTTTCTCTGTGTGTTGTGTGTGTATATATATATATATATATATATATATATATATATATATATATATATAGCCGCTTTTCCTGTTAACCCTTTGAGTGCTAAGCACTTCCCACCTGGGTGCTAAGATTTTTTAAGTTTTTTTTAATTTTTTGAACAAAAATGTTTTTTCAGATCCCCAAGACTTACACTGTTGGAAAGGTTAGGCGATTACCTTTCCATTGGTGGGTCTTGGGGGATACAGGCTTCTAAGCAGCATACCCCCTGGTCCAATACTTAACATTGTTAAGTATAAATAAAGTTGTGCGGTTATGTCATCACGTTATTGCGCGTGACGTCACTGCACATACCGTGAAGCGGGGTAGGAGTGGGTGGGAGCCCCCAGATCTCCCTCAAGGTGGGAGAGTGGGAAACTCTGTGACGGCTCAGAGCCGTCATTAGCACTCAAGGGGTTAATACATCTACATGTACTGAAAATTGTTATACAGCATTAAGACCACAGTAAAGCTATGTATACTAGATACAACAGAACCTAGTGAATGTCGTTTAAAGGGTGTTTCTGCAACATCTTTAAATACAATAAACTATTATCAGCTGCTTGTCTGAGTACACTGACTCTATCAAATTCAAAGGGATGGGAAAACAGCACCACTGTAATTGTGCACGGTGTAGGGGTTAACTGCAATAACCCTTTCTATATCCAATTGCACACAATTCACCAGCACTGCAAGTCTTTTTAATTAATATCTTTATTATAGACCCATTAAAACAAGCAACGTTTCAGGGATTAACCCCTTAGTCATGCTATCTGTTACATACACATGTTTTCTGTCTTTTAAACACAATCTTTTTCACGCCAAACAGGAAAGTTTGGCGCAAAAAAGATTGTGTTTAAAAGACCGAAAACATTTGTATGTAACAGATAGCATGACTAAGGGGTTAATCCCCGAAACGTCGCTTGTTTTAATGGGTCTATAATAAAGATATTTAATTAAAAAGACTTGCAGTGCTGGTGAATTGTGTGCAATTACACTGACTCTATAACTGTATTGTGAATTTATGCCATCTAGTGGTGTCTTCTAAGTTGAATGTTTATTTTTAAATTTAAATGCCCAAAACATGACTTCTTTTTTTTTTTCAATAATCAATAAAAATTCTGTATTTTTTGAAACAAAAATGTCTTCATCATTTGTTTATATAAGCTTGTAAAAACAAAAATGTTTCAAGTACCCGAGGGTTGTACATACCATAGGATGAGAAACTGACTAGACCCGTTAGTTTTCTATAATATAGTTAAAAATAATAATAATAATAGTATATTTGGTTGTCACACTTATTTTTTTTTTATATATTATTCGCCGGTTCAATACGCCCGCCTAAGCTCGCCTACCATCGCCGCCGCGGACCTGAAAAAATTCGCCTAAGTTATCAAAAAAGCTGTCAAAAAGCCGCGCACCAAGTACGGGGCGATAAGCAGCGGACTGTGAGAGTTATCACTCATCCAATCTCGCTGCTCTTCGGCTTTTTCACAGCTTTCTTGCTAGCCTGTCACTAAACACCCACACTAACTACACTGTTCTACACCCTATACCGGCACCCCCGGAGCCCCCCGCAACAAAATAAAGTTACTAACCCCTAAACCGCTGCTCCTAGACCCCGCCACAACTGTTATAAATGTATTAACCCCGAAACCGCCGCTCCAAGACCCCGCCGCAACTGTTATAAATGTATTAACCCCTAAACCGCCGCTCCCGGACACCGCCGCAACCTACATTATACCTAGTAACCCCTATCCTGCCCTCCCTATACCGTCGCCCTCTATAATAAAGTTATTAACCCCTATCCTGCTGATCCCGCACCTCGCCGCAACTAAATAAATAGTTTAACCCCTAAACCGCCGCTCCCGGACCCTGCCGCAACCTATATTAAATTTATTAACCCCTAATCTGCCCCCCCTACACCATCGCCACCTATAATACATTTATTAACCCCTATCCTGCCCCCCACTACACCGCCGCCACTGTAATACATTTATTAACCCCTAAACCTAAGTCTAACCCTAACCCTAACACCCCCCCTAACTTAAATATTAATTAAATAAATCTAAATAATATTTCTATTATTAACTAAATGAATCCTATTTAAAAATAAATATTTACCTTTAAAATAAACCCTAATATAGCTACAATATAAATAATAATTATATTGTAGCTATCTTAGGCCTAGATTTGGAGTTTGGCGGTAGATGGGCTGTTAACGCTACGCGGGCTTTTTTCTGGCCGCACCATAAAATTAACTCTGGTATCGAGAGTTCAAAAAAATGCTGCGTTAGGCTCCAAAAAAGGAGCGTAGAGCATTTTTACCGCAAATGCAACTCTCGATACCAGAGTTGCTTACGGACGCAGCCAGCCTCAAAAACGTGCTCGTGCACGATTCTCCCATAGGAAACAATGGGGCTGTTTGAGCTGAAAAAAAACCTAACACCTGCAAAAAAGCAGCGTTCAGCTCCTAACGCAGCCCCATTGTTTCCTATGGGGAAACACTTCCTACGTCTGCTCCTAACACTCTAACATGTACCCCGAGTCTAAACACCCCTAACCTTACACTTATTAACCCCTAATCTGCCGCCCCCGCTATCGCTGACCCCTGCATTATATTATTAACCCCTAATCTTCCGCTCCGTAAACCGCCGCAACTTACATTATCCCTATGTACCCCTAATCTGCTGCCCCTAACACCGCCGACCCCTATATTATATTTATTAACCCCTAATCTGCCGAGCGGACCTGAGCGCTACTATAATAAAGTTATTAACCCCTAATCCGCCTCACTAACCCTATCATAAATAGTATTAACCCCTAATCTGCCCTCCCTAACATCGCCGACACCTAACTTCAATTATTAACCCCTAATCTGACGACCGGAGCTCACCGCTATTCTAATAAATGTATTAACCCCTAAAGCTAAGTCTAACCTTAATACTAACACCCCCCTAAATTAAATATAATTTAAATCTAACGAAATTAATTATCTCTTATTAAATAAATTATTCCTATTTAAAGCTAAATACTTACCTGTAAAATTAATCCTAATATAGCTACACTATAAATTATAATTATATTGTAGCTATTTTAGGATTTATATTTATTTTACAGGTAACTTTGTATTTATTTTAACCAGGTACAATAGCTATTAAATAGTTAAGAACTATTTAATAGTTACCTAGTTAAAATAATAACAAAATTACCTGTAAAATAAGTCCTAACCTAAGTTATAATTAAACCTAACACTACCCTATCAATAAATTAATTAAATAAAATACCTACAATTACCTACAATAAAACCTAACACTACACTATCAATAAATAAATTAAATACAATTTCTACAAATAACTACAATTACATAAACTAACTAAAGTACAAAAAATAAAAAAGAACTAAGTTACAAAAAATAAAAAAATATTTACAAACATAAGAAAAATATTACAACAATTTTAAACTAATTACACCTACTCTAAGCCCCCTAATAAAATAACAAAGACCCCCAAAATAAAAAAATGCCCTACCCTATTCTAAATTAATAAATTTAAAAGCTCTTTTACCTTACCAGCCCTGAACAGGGCCCTTTGCGGGGCATGCCCCAAGAAATTCAGCTCTTTTGCCTGTAAAAAAAAACATACAATACCCCCCCCCCCAACATTACAACCCACCACCCACATACCCCTAATCTAACCCAAACCCCCCTTAAATAAACCTAACACTAAGCCCCTGAAGATCATCCTACCTTGTCTTCACCATACCAGGTTCACCGATCGGTCCAGAAGAGCTCCTCCGATGTCCTGATCCAAGCCCAAGCGGGGGGCTGAAGAGGTCCATGATCCGGCTGAAGTCTTCATCCAAGCGGGCCAGAAGAGGTCTTCCATCCGATTGAAGTCTTCATCCAAGCGGCATCCATCCGGAGCGAAGCGGCAGCATCCTGAAGACCTCCACCGCGGAACATCCATCCTGGCCGACGACTGAACGACGAATGACGGTTCCTTTAAATGACGTCACCCAAGATGGCGTCCCTCGAATTCCGATTGGCTGATAGGATTCTATCAGCCAATCGGAATTAAGGTAGGAATATTCTGATTCGCTGATGGAATCAGCCAATCAGAATCAAGTTCAATCCGATTGGCTGATCCAATCAGCCAATCAGATTGAGCTCGCATTCTATTGGCTGATCGGAAAAGCCAATAGAATGCAAGCTCAATCTGATTGGCTGATTGGATCAGCCAATCGGATTGAACTTGATTCTGATTGGCTGATTCCATCAGCCAATCAGAATATTCCTACCTTAATTCCGATTGGCTGATAGAATACTATCAGCCAATCGGAATTCGAGGGACGCCATCTTGGATGACGTCCCTTAAAGGAACAGTCATTCGTCGGGAGACGCCGGAAGAAGAGGATGGATCCGCGTCGGCTGCTTCAACATGGACCCGCTCCGCACCAGATGGAAGAAGATCGAAGATGCCGCTTGGATGAAGATGTTTGCCGGTCCGGATGTCCTCTTCTTGCCGGATAGGAGGAAGACTTTGGACCCTCTTCTGGACTTCTTCAGTGGATGTCTAGCCCCCGCTTGGGTTGGATGAAGATATCGGAGCCAGGACCGATCGGTGATACCCGGTGAGGTGAAGACAAGGTAGGAAGATCTTCAGGGGCTTAGTGTTAGGTTTATTTAAGGGGGGTTTGGGTTAGATTAGGGGTATGTGGGTGGTGGGTTGTAATGTTGGGGGGGGGGTATTGTATGTTTTTTTTTTACAGGCAAAAGAGCTGATTTTCTTGGGGCATGCCCCGCAAAGGGCCCTGTTCAGGGCTGGTAAGGTAAAAGAGCTTTTAAATTTATTAATTTAGAATAGGGTAGGGCATTTTTTTATTTTGGGGGTCTTTGTTATTTTATTATGGGGCTTAGAGTAGGTGTAATTAGTTTAAAATTGTTGTAATATTTTTCTTATGTTTGTAAATATTTTTTTATTTTTTGTAACTTAGTTCTTTTTTATTTTTTGTACTTTAGTTAGTTTATGTAATTGTAGTTATTTGTAGAAATTGTATTTAATTTATTTATTGATAGTGTAGTGTTAGGTTTTATTGTAGGTAATTGTAGGTATTTTATTTAATTAATTTATTGATAGGGTAGTGTTAGGTTTAATTATAACTTAGGTTAGGACTTATTTTACAGGTAATTTTGTTATTATTTTAACTAGGTAACTATTAAATAGTTCTTAACTATTTAATAGCTATTGTACCTAGTTAAAATAATTACCAAGTTGCCTGTAAAATAAATATTAATCCTAAAATAGCTACAATGTAATTATTATTTATATTGTAGCTATATTAGGATTTTTTTTTACAGGTAAGTATTTAGCTTTAAATAGGAATAATTTATTTAATAAGAGTTAATTAATTTCGTTAGATTAAAATTATATTTAACTTAGGGGGGTGTTAGTGTTAGGGTTAGACTTAGCTTTAGGGGTTAATATATTTATTAGAATAGCGGTGAGCTCCGGTCGTCAGATTAGGGGTTAATAATTGAAGTTAGGTGTCAGCGATGTTAGGGAGGGCAGATTAGGGGTTAATACTATTTATGATAGTTAGTGAGGCGGATTAGGGGTTAATAACTTTATTATAGTAGCGCTCAGGTCCTCTCGGCAGATTAGGGGTTAATAAGTGTAGGCAGGTGTCGGCGACGTTGTGGGGGGCAGGTTAGGGGTTAATAAATATAATATAGGGGTCGGCGGTGTTAGGGGCAGCAGATTAGGGGTACATAAGGATAACATAGGTGGCGGCGCTTTGCGGTCGGCAGATTAGGGGTTAATTATTGTAAGTAGCTGGCGGCGACGTTGAGGGGGGCAGGTTAGGGGTTAATAAATATAATACAGGGGTCGGCGGTGTTAGGGGCAGCAGATTAGGGGTACATAAGTATAACGTAGGTGGCGGTCGGCAGATTAGGGGTTAAAAAAATGTAATCGAGTTGCGGCGATGTGGGGGGACCTCGGTTTAGGGGTGCATAGGTAGTTTATGGGTGTTAGTGTACTTTAGGGTACAGTAGTTAAGAGCTTTATGAACCGGCGTTAGCCCAGAAAGCTCTTAACTCCTGCTATTTTCCTGCGGCTGGAGTTTTGTCGTTAGAGCTCTAACGCTCACTTCAGAAACGACTCTAAATACCGGCGTTAGGAAGATCCCATTGAAAAGATGGGATACGCAATTGACGTAAGGGGATCTGCGGTATGGAAAAGTCGCGGCTGAAAAGTGAGCGTTAGACCCTTTAATCACTGACTCCAAATACCGGCGGTAGCCTAAAACCAGCGTTAGGAGCCTCTAACGCTGGTTTTCACGGCTAACGCCGAACTCTAAATCTAGGCCTAAGTATTTATTTTTATTTTACAGGTAACTTTCAATTTATTTTAACTAGGTACAATAGCTATTAAATAGTTATTAACTATTTAATAGCTACCTAGCTAAAATAAAGAGAAATTTACCTGTAAAATAAAAACTAACCTAAGTTACAATTACACCTAACACTACACTACACTTAAATAAATTATTCCTATTTAAAACTAAATACTTACCTGTAAAATAAACCCTAAGATAGCTACAATGTAATTAACAATTACATTGTAGCTATTTTAGGATTTATATTTATTTTACAGGTAACTTTGTATTTATTTTAGCTAGTTAGAATAGTTATTAAATAGTTATTAACTATTTAATAACTTCCTAGCTAAAAGAAATACAAAATTACCTGTAAAATATATCCTAACCTAAGTTACAATTAAACCTAACACTACACTATCATTAAATTAATTAAATAAATTACCTACAAATAACAATACAATTACAAAAACTAACTAAAGTACAAAAAATAAAAAAAGCTAAGTTACAAAAAATAAAAAAATAGGTTACAAACATTTTTAAAATATTACAACAATTTTAAGCTAAAAAAAGGGGGGGTGTGGAGTGAAGCTTAGATCAGACTCAACTTGCTTCCCCAAGTCTGATATGCTCCCAATATCAGATGTGTGAAAGTGTGCAAGGTGGGGGTGGGGAGCGCTCAAAAAGAGCTGTGAGTTGGACTGTGATTCTTAACTATTCCTTAATTTCCTTAAAATCCTTAAAATCTTCTCACGAAAATCCTAAATTAATGTGTAAATAAATGAATCACTGTGCTAGTGTTGTTCTACAAAAGTGTGTACTTCGTGTTAAAATTATAATAATAATTTTCCCCTAATCGGCAATTATGTAACAATATATATTGTTTTAAAAATTAGTTTGAAGTGCAGTGTATATATATATATATATGTGCATTTATAATTATTTCCATCCACATCAGATGCTACTGATATTACTCCTATTCCTTAACACTTCTATCCGTGATGTGTAAGCACAATATTGTACATATACTTATAAGTGAATGAAAAAATTAAACAGTTGTTTAGAAAAAAACATTTACTTAAAACATGTTTAAAAGACAGGTACTGTTACTGTAGACAATTCATAAGATGTTCCGTATCATTATAATTAAAGCATATATTAGAGCATGTCCATATCCTATGAAAAAATGTAATTTTTTAAAAACTTAATAGTTTTCAGTGAGTTCAGATATTGTGATTCTTTAGTAATATATCTGATAGGATATTCCTAAGTTGTGGCCACAACTAGTCCTTAGATTAAAAAGTCCCAATGGTAAAAACAAATTGGCTAGACTCCCCCTAACCGGACCTCCGATATCCCTTACCTCCGTGATATTATGGGCTTTTTCGTGATGCCGTGGGTTCTGGGAAGAGTGCTTCTGTGTACAAGCTGAGTTTGCTGTTTCTCCCGTCGGCGTGCCGCCGTTTGAGTCTCTTCCGCAACTACTTCCTACCCAGGTGTGTTTGATGTCCGTCTGACGTGGTGCACGGAGGACCTATCGGGTAACCGGATTGCGGGGGGAGTGTTCCTGTAATTCTTCTGCTGGAGCTAATAGTATCCACACTCGATGTAGTTTTCTACGCGTTTCAGCGCTGTAACTTGCGCCTTTATCAAGACTGTATAATCTAGTGTGTTCCTTGGGCTCCTTTATAGTTCTTAGAAATTCGGATACTCCCCCTAATCAATTAGAGGTTATGCTCTTAATATGCTAATGATATGCTAAATGTTTTAATCTTGTGTTATATACATATTACTCTAATAACCATATTTTATAAGATCTATTAACAAAAAGAAAGGTTAACAAAAAGAAATGCAATTCTTTGATCACTAAATAGAAATAAAATAGTATATGACGATTTATGCTAAGTGGAAAGATATATAATAGTATAGATTGAGTATTTATAATATATATTCCGTAGCTGTCTCGAATTACAAATTCTGAAAATATTCTGATGTACATTATATATTATATAGGTAAAGTTTATATATCTATAGTAATCTATATAGCTGACTCCATATATATTGCCTGTATATTTTAATATAGGATAGACATAGGGGATGTGTTTACAAATTCAAACATTACTCTAGTTGTATATCTATAATAGTCTGTATAACCGATATTATATATATTACCTATATATGATAGGAATTAGGAATGTATTGTTATTCTAATGTAAGTTTCTTTTATTATATAAATGGATTTAGGTTGAGTTCTGCATTCAGGCCATTAGGAGTGAGTGTATTAAACTTGAATATTAATTCAGCTTCTTTTAATAACAACATTTTTTCCATGTTACCTCCTCTGTCATTATATACTTTTTTTATGCCCCAATATATAAATCCTACCGGTTTTTTATGGTGTTGTTCTGTGAAGTGTTTGGAAAGTAAATGTTTACAGTTGCCTCTTTTAATATTGGAAAGGTGTTCTCTTATTCTATCATGTAATGGTCTGCTCGTTTGTCCTAAGTACTGTAATTTACACTGGCATTGAATTAAGTAAATTATGTTTGTGTCAGAACATCTAATGGTATCTTTTATGGGATATTTGTAATTGTTATTGGAGGATATTACTTCCTTACTTTTTTTGCCAAATTTGCATGCTTTGCAACTGGTGCAGGGAAAGAAGCCTTGCAATGCATTTCCCTGTAGATCTTTATCTCTTGATTTTAGTGTTTTATTAAACTGACTGGGAGCTAGTATACTTTTCAAATTATTTGTCTTTCTGAATATTAGTGTTGGGCGTTGTTTAACAATGTCTGATAATAGTGGGTCCTTTCTAATTATGTGCCAGTGTTTATCTAAAATCTTTTTTATAATTTTATGATCCTCATTGTATTCTGTAATAAATTATATTTGATTATGAAATTTATTTTTATTCCTTTTTGTGTATTTAAGTAATTCTGTTCTATCTTTATTTGTTGCTTGGGCTTTAGCTTCTTGTATTATTGTATCTTTATATCCTTTTTCCTTGAATTTTATTTCCAAAGTATTGGCTTGTTTCTGAAATGTATTTTCCTCTGAGCAGTTTTTCCTAATTCTATAGAACTGACCTTTAGGTGTGTTATTGATCCATCTTTCCAAATGACAGCTGTCGGAATGTATATAACTATTTGTATCTGTGGGTTTGAAATATGTCTCAGTTGTTATAGTATTGTTTTTGATATTTATTTGAACATCTAAGAAATGTATATTTGTTTTACTATATTCATGGGTGAAGCTTAAACCCCAAGTATTACAATTTATGTCTTCTAGAAATAGATTCAGGAGTTCTTGATCTCCTTTCCAGATCAGAAATATGTCGTCTATGAATCTCCTGTAGAGCACGAGGTTTGCACCCCATGGGGAGTGTAGGATATGTTTATCCTCAAATCTCCCCATGAATAAGTTTGCATAGCTGGGTGCAAACCTCGTGCCCATAGCCGTTCCTTGTAATTGCAGATAGAATGTTTTGTTGAAGTTAAAATAATTATTTTCTAATATAAATTGCATACAGTTTAGGATGAATTTGATCTGAGGGGTTTTCATTTCATAATCTGTATTTAAGTAGTGTTCTGAAGCTTCTATTCCTAATTTATGTTGTATGTTGGTGTATAATGAATTTACATCACATGTAACTAATGTATAGTCTTCTTGCCATGTTATGGTTGTCAGTATATTTAGAAAATCTGTAGTGTCTTTTAAATGTGACGGCAGGTTGTGTACATATTTTTGCAAAAATGTATCCACGTATTGTGACATGTTTGAAGTAAGGGCATCAATTCCGGAGATTATGGGACGGCCTGGCGGATGATCTAATGTTTTGTGTATTTTGGGGAGGTAATAGAAAACTGGTGTTTTTGGATATTGTATATTTATGAATTGGTACTCATGATTATTTATTATTCCTGCTGTTTTGGCAGTGTTTAAGATTATTTCAAAATTTTTAGTTTGTTTTTGAATTGGGTTGAATGATAATTTTCTATAGGTTTCTGTATCTCCTAATATTCTATTAGCTTCTGTTATATAGTCTTTGGTGTTTAATATGACCAACCCTCCACTTTTATCTGCTTGCTTTATTGTAATTGTTGGGTCTTCTTTAAGTTCTTTTAGGATAGTTTTCTCCTTCCTAGTCAGATTAGATGGTTTCCTTTTGTTAATTTCACATTTTTTTATATCCTCTTTTTTATTAATCTTTCAAACATTTCAATATGTGTTCCTTTATCCTGTGTTGGGTAATATGATGATTTAGGTTTAAGTGATGTATGGATGTATTCAGTTCTTTTGGTTTGTAATTGATTTTTTACAAAATGTCTTTTTAAGGTGAGTTTGCGTATAAATTGATTTGCACTGATTAGAGTATTAAATTTATTTAACCGTGTGGTTGGGGCAAATGATAGACCTT
The DNA here is from genome assembly GCF_027579735.1 of Bombina bombina. Classification (NCBI taxonomy): domain Eukaryota; kingdom Metazoa; phylum Chordata; class Amphibia; order Anura; family Bombinatoridae; genus Bombina; species Bombina bombina. Next base: position 338,665,853 of record NC_069499.1, on the reverse strand, counting down.
TGGCCAGAATATTCTCCTGTTCTTTGTTTAGAGGTTTGTCACTTAAATTAAAAATACCTTTATTTGTATTGTTGGTAACTGAATTGTTTATCTCACTTTTTTGTGATTTCTTGGGCTCTCTACCTCTTCTTCCTCTACTACCTCTAATCTTCTTTTCTTTTGATTTTTTTAATCTCTCTCTGTTTTCTTGCTGTAAAGTGTTGGATGTGGATGGGTGTTCTTGTCCTATCCCTAACAATTTTTGGTTTCCATTTGTGTTTTCATCTAAGGGTTCTAATACATCATATCTATTCTTTAATTCCATCTTTCCTTGTGGATCTCTAGTTTCTTTATTACTACCTTGATATCTATTATAATTGGAATTATGTTCCCTATAGTTTTGATGTCTTGGATAATCATTATATGTAGTATATGTTCATCTGTCATAATTTGAATTATATTCTTCCTGATTGTAATGTCTGTAATCCTGTCTTTCTTGAAAATTTCTATCTGAATTTTGTGTATGTCTCCTCCAATTTTGTCTTCTGTCCCAATCATTTGTGTAATGCTCTCTATTCCTCCAATTATTTGTATAATTATTTCTATTTGAATTTTTATATTCCCAATGATATGTTTGGTTATAGTTATGATTATTAGATCTGTCTCTATAATTAATATCTCTTTTTCTATCATAATCATCTCTGTCTTTATAGTTTTGCCCATATCCATTTCTGTGGGTTCTATAATTCCTATTTGGATAATATCTGAAATTATCTTCCTCCCTATGTCTATCTGAGTATATCCCTGTGTGTTGTTCATGGTTTTCTTCATATTCTATTTTATTGTTATTAATCTGTTTTTCTCTATTCCCATAATCGTTTCTATTGTTTGAATATTGTTGACTCTTTTTATTGGATTTTTTAAAAAGATCATTATTGCCATTTTTATTTTTATTAGTCGTATCTTTTTTTGTTATTCCCATCTCTATTTCTTCTATTTCTGTGTCATTTTCTTCAATGCATTCCCCGTTTTTAGATATAATTTTTTAATTTTGATTATAATCTGTTTCATCTCTTTCTAATTTTTTCCTTTTACTGTTATATATACTAGCGTTTAGATCTTTCATATTTTGAATGATAGTCAGTTGTTTTTCTTTAAATTTGATGTCCTCCATATATGGTTTTAGCGTTTCTTTAAATTGATTAATTTTTATAGAGAGGTTCCCTAATGTCCTAGTGCGAGATTTGATAATCACTTGCATTAGATCTAAAGATGCTTTTTCAAGCACATTGCACCATTCGTTTTCATGATCTTCTTCTAATTCAAAAGTGCAATTTTTCTTTAATCTAAGTCCCCTTGGGACCATATTGGAACTGGTGTATTTTTCCATAAATATTATTTCAATTTTATGTTTAATTTCTCTCATCATTGTATTTTCTAGTTCAATCATTTCTTCTTGTATATCTATGTTTGTGTTATCTGATTGTATATCATTAGAGTTGTTGGATATGTCAGATAATATGTTATCTCTAAGGTTAAACATGTCCATACTGTTTCTAACGTTCACTCAACGGGAGAAAATTTTGATTACAAAAAAGGGGGTGTGTGGAGTGAAGCTTAGATCAGACTCAACTTGCTTCCCCAAGTCTGATATGCTCCCAATATCAGATGTGTGAAAGTGTGCAAGGTGGGGGTGGGGAGCGCTCAAAAAGAGCTGTGAGTTGGACTGTGATTCTTAACTATTCCTTAATTTCCTTAAAATCCTTAAAATCTTCTCACGAAAATCCTAAATTAATGTGTAAATAAATGAATCACTGTGCTAGTGTTGTTCTACAAAAGTGTGTACTTCGTGTTAAAATTATAATAATAATTTTCCCCTAATCGGCAATTATGTAACAATATATATTGTTTTAAAAATTAGTTTGAAGTGCAGTGTATATATATATGTGCATTTATAATTATTTCCATCCACATCAGATGCTACTGATATTACTCCTATTCCTTAACACTTCTATCCGTGATGTGTAAGCACAATATTGTACATATACTTATAAGTGAATGAAAAAATTAAACAGTTGTTTAGAAAAAAACATTTACTTAAAACATGTTTAAAAGACAGGTACTGTTACTGTAGACAATTCATAAGATGTTCCGTATCATTATAATTAAAGCATATATTAGAGCATGTCCATATCCTATGAAAAAATGTAATTTTTTAAAAACTTAATAGTTTTCAGTGAATTCAGATATTGTGATTCTTTAATAATATATCTGATAGGATATTCCTAAGTTGTGGCCACAACTAGTCCTTAGATTAAAAAGTCCCAATGGTAAAAACAAATTGGCTAGACTCCCCCTAACCGGACCTCCGATATCCCTTACCTCCGTGATATTATGGGCTTTTTCGTGATGCCGTGGGTTCTGGGAAGAGTGCTTCTGTGTACAAGCTGAATTTGCTGTTTCTCCCGTCGGCGTGCCGCCGTTTGAGTCTCTTCCGCAACTACTTCCTACCCAGGTGTGTTTGATGTCCGTCTGACGTGGTGCACGGAGGACCTATCGGGTAACCGGATCATGGGGGGAGTGTTCCTGTAATTCTTCTGCTGGAGCTAATAGTATCCACACTCGATGTCGTTTTCTACGCGTTTCAGCGCTGTAACTTGCGCCTTTATCAAGACTGTATAATCTAGTGTGTTCCTTGGGCTCCTTTATAGTTCTTAGAAATTCGGATACTCCCCCTAATCAATTAGAGGTTATGCTCTTAATATGCTAATGATATGCTAAATGTTGTAATCTTGTGTTATATACATATTACTCTAATAACCATATTTTATAAGATCTATTAACAAAAAGAAAGGTTAACAAAATGAAAGAACTATAATGAAGAGACTCAAACGGCGGCACGCCGATGGGAGAAACAGCAAACTCAGCTTGTACACAGAAGCACTCTTCCCAGAACCCACGGCATCACGAAAAAGCCCATAATATCACGGAGGTAAGGGATATCGGAGGTCCGGTTAGGGGGAGTCTAGCCAATTTGTTTTTACCATTGGGACTTTTTAATCTAAGGACTAGTTGTGGCCACAACTTAGGAATATCCTATCAGATATATTACTAAAGAATCACAATATCTGAACTCACTGAAAACTATTAAGTTTTTAAAAAATTACATTTTTTCATAGGATATGGACATGCTCTAATATATGCTTTAATTATAATGATACGGAACATCTTATGAATTGTCTACAGTAACAGTACCTGTCTTTTAAACATGTTTTAAGTAAATGTTTTTTTCTAAACAACTGTTTAATTTTTTCATTCACTTATAAGTATATGTACAATATTGTGCTTACACATCACGGATAGAAGTGTTAAGGAATAGGAGTAATATCAGTAGCATCTGATGTGGATGGAAATAATTATAAATGCACATATATATATACACTGCACTTCAAACTAATTTTTAAAACAATATATATTGTTACATAATTGCCGATTAGGGGAAAATTATTATTATAATTTCAACACGAAGTACACACTTTTGTAGAACAACACTAGCACAGTGATTCATTTATTTACACATTAATTTAGGATTTTCGTGAGAAGATTTTAAGGATTTTAAGGAAATTAAGGAATAGTTAAGAATCACAGTCCAACTCACAGCTCTTTTTGAGCGCTCCCCACCCCCACCTTGCACACTTTCACACATCTGATATTGGGAGCATATCAGACTTGGGGAAGCAAGTTGAGTCTGATCTAAGCTTCACTCCACACCCCCCCCCTTTTTTGTAATCAAAATTTTCTCCCGTTGAGTGAACGTTAGAAACAGTATGGACATGTTTAACCTTAGAGATAACATATTATCTGACATATCCAACAACTCTAATGATATACAATCAGATAACACAAACATAGATATACAAGAAGAAATGATTGAACTAGAAAACACAATGATGAGAGAAATTAAACATAAAATTGAAATAATATTTATGGAAAAATACACCAGTTCCAATATGGTCCCAAGGGGACTTAGATTAAAGAAAAATTGCACTTTTGAATTAGAAGAAGATCATGAAAACGAATGGTGCAATGTGCTTGAAAAAGCATCTTTAGATCTAATGCAAGTGATTATCAAATCTCGCACTAGGACATTAGGGAACCTCTCTATAAAAATTAATCAATTTAAAGAAACGCTAAAACCATATATGGAGGACATCAAATTTAAAGAAAAACAACTGACTATCATTCAAAATATGAAAGATCTAAACGCTAGTATATATAACAGTAAAAGGAAAAAATTAGAAAGAGATGAAACAGATTATAATCAAAATTAAAAAATTATATCTAAAAACGGGGAATGCATTGAAGAAAATGACACAGAAATAGAAGAAATAGAGATGGGAATAACAAAAAAAGATACGACTAATAAAAATAAAAATGGCAATAATGATCTTTTTAAAAAATCCAATAAAAAGAGTCAACAATATTCAAACAATAGAAACGATTATGGGAATAGAGAAAAACAGATTAATAACAATAAAATAGAATATGAAGAAAACCATGAACAACACACAGGGATATACTCAGATAGACATAGGGAGGAAGATAATTTCAGATATTATACAAATAGGAATTATAGAACCCACAGAAATGGATATGGGCAAAACTATAAAGACAGAGATGATTATGATAGAAAAAGAGATATTAATTATAGAGACAGATCTAATAATCATAACTATAACCAAACATATCATTGGGAATATAAAAATTCAAATAGAAATAATTATACAAATAATTGGAGGAATAGAGAGCATTACACAAATGATTGGGACAGAAGACAAAATTGGAGGAGACATACACAAAATTCAGATAGAAATTTTCAAGAAAGACAGGATTACAGACATTACAATCAGGAAGAATATAATTCAAATTATGACAGACGAACATATACTACATATAATGATTATCCAAGACATCAAAACTATAGGGAACATAATTCCAATTATAATAGATATCAAGGTAGTAATAAAGAAACTAGAGATCCACAAGGAAAGATGGAATTAAAGAATAGATATGATGTATTAGAACCCTTAGATGAAAACACAAATGGAAACCAACATTTTTTAGGGATAGGACAAGAACACCCATCCACATCCAACACTTTACAGCAAGAAAACAGAGAGAGATTAAAAAATCAAAAGAAAAGAAGATTAGAGGTAGTAGAGGAAGAAGAGGTAGAGAGCCCAAGAAATCACAAAAAAGTGAGATAAACAATTCAGCTACCAACAATACAAATAAAGGTATTTTTAATTTAAGTGACAAACCTCTAAACAAAGAACAGGAGAATATTCTGGCCAAAGGTCTATCATTTGCCCCAACCACACGGTTAAATAAATTTAATACTCTAATCAGTGCAAATCAATTTATACGCAAACTCACCTTAAAAAGACATTTTGTAAAAAATCCTCAAGAAAGTCAATTACAAACCAAAAGAACTGAATACATCCATACATCACTTAAACCTAAATCATCATATTACCCAACACAGGATAAAGGAACACATATTGAAATGTTTGAAAGATTAATAAAAAAGAGGATATAAAAAAAATGTGAAATTAACAAAAGGAAACCATCTAATCTGACTAGGAAGGAGAAAACTATCCTAAAAGAACTTAAAGAAGACCCAACAATTACAATAAAGCAAGCAGATAAAGGTGGAGGGTTGGTCATATTAAACACCAAAGACTATATAACAGAAGCTAATAGAATATTAGGAGATACAGAAACCTATAGAAAATTATCATTCAACCCAATTCAAAAACAAACTAAAAATTTTGAAATAATCTTAAACACTGCCAAAACAGCAGGAATAATAAATAATCAAGAGTACCAATTCATAAATATACAATATCCAAAAACACCAGTTTTCTATTACCTCCCCAAAATACACAAAACATTAGATCATCCGCCAGGCCGTCCCATAATCTCCGGAATTGATGCCCTTACTTCAAACATGTCACAATACGTGGATACATTTTTGCAAAAATATGTACACAACCTGCCGTCACATTTAAAAGACACTACAGATTTTCTAAATATACTGACAACCATAACATGGCAAGAAGACTATACATTAGTTACACGTGATGTAAATTCATTATACACCAACATACAACATAAATTAGGAATAGAAGCTTCAGAACACTACTTAAATACAGATTATGAAATGAAAACCCCTCAGATCAAATTCATCCTAAACTGTATGCAATTTATATTAGAAAATAATTATTTTAACTTCAACAAAACATTCTATCTGCAATTACAAGGAACGGCTATGGGCACGAGGTTTGCACCCAGCTATGCAAACTTATTCATGGGGAGATTTGAGGATAAACATATCCTACACTCCCCATGGGATGCAAACCTCGTGCTCTACAGGAGATTCATAGACGACATATTTCTGATCTGGAAAGGAGATCAAGAACTCCTGAATCTATTTCTAGAAGACATAAATTGTAATACTTGGGGTTTAAGCTTCACCCATGAATATAGTAAAACAAATATACATTTCTTAGATGTTCAAATAAATATCAAAAACAATACTATAACAACTGAGACATATTTCAAACCCACAGATACAAATAGTTATATACATTCCGACAGCTGTCATTTGGAAAGATGGATCAATAACACACCTAAAGGTCAGTTCTATAGAATTAGGAAAAACTGCTCAGAGGAAAATACATTTCAGAAACAAGCCAATACTTTGGAAATAAAATTCAAGGAAAAAGGATATAAAGATACAATAATACAAGAAGCTAAAGCCCAAGCAACAAATAAAGATAGAACAGAATTACTTAAATACACAAAAAGGAATAAAAATAAATTTCATAATCAAATATAATTTATTACAGAATACAATGAGGATCATAAAATTATAAAAAAGATTTTAGATAAACACTGGCACATAATTAGAAAGGACCCACTATTATCAGACATTGTTAAACAACGCCCAACACTAATATTCAGAAAGTCAAATAATTTGAAAAGTATACTAGCTCCCAGTCAGTTTAATAAAACACTAAAATCAAGAGATAAAGATCTACAGGGAAATGCATTGCAAGGCTTCTTTCCCTGCACCAGTTGCAAAGCATGCAAATTTGGCAAAAAAAGTAAGGAAGTAATATCCTCCAATAACAATTACAAATATCCCATAAAAGATACCATTAGATGTTCTGACACAAACATAATTTACTTAATTCAATGCCAGTGTAAATTACAGTACTTAGGACAAACGAGCAGACCATTACATGATAGAATAAGAGAACACCTTTCCAATATTAAAAGAGGCAACTGTAAACATTTACTTTCCAAACACTTCACAGAACAACACCATAAAAAACCGGTAGGATTTATATATTGGGGCATAAAAAAAGTACATAATGACAGAGGAGGTAACATGGAAAAAATGTTGTTATTAAAAGAAGCTGAATTAATATTCAAGTTTAATACACTCACTCCTAATGGCCTGAATGCAGAACTCAACCTAAATCCATTTATATAATAAAAGAAACTTACATTAGAATAACAATACATTCCTAATTCCTATCATATATAGGTAATATATATAATATTGGTTATACAGACTATTATAGATATACAACTAGAGTAATGTTTGAATTTGTAAACACATCCCCTATGTCTATCCTATATTAAAATATACAGGCAATATATATGGAGTCAGCTATATAGATTACTATAGATATATAAACTTTACCTATATAATATATAATGTACATCAGAATATTTTCAGAATTTGTAATTCGAGACAGCTACGGAATATATATTATAAATACTCAATGTATACTATTATATATCTTTCCACTTAGCATAAATCGTCATATACTATTTTATTTCTATTTAGTGATCAAAGAATTGCATTTCTTTTTGTTAACCTTTCTTTTTGTTAATAGATCTTATAAAATATGGTTATTAGAGTAATATGTATATAACACAAGATTACAACATTTAGCATATCATTAGCATATTAAGAGCATAACCTCTAATTGATTAGGGGGAGTATCCGAATTTCTAAGAACTATAAAGGAGCCCAAGGAACACACTAGATTATACAGTCTTGATAAAGGCGCAAGTTACAGCGCTGAAACGCGTAGAAAACGACATCGAGTGTGGATACTATTATCTCCAGCAGAAGAATTACAGGAACACTCCCCCCACGATCCGGTTACCCGATAGGTCCTCCGTGCACCACGTCAGATGGACATCAAACACACCTGGGTAGGAAGTAGTTGCGGAAGAGACTCAAACGTCGGCACGCCGACGGGAGAAACAGCAAACTCAGCTTGTACACAGAAGCACTCTTCCCAGAACCCACGGCATCACGAAAAAGCCCATAATATCACGGAGGTAAGGGATATCGGAGGTCCGGTTAGGGGGAGTCTAGCCAATTTGTTTTTACCATTGGGACTTTTTAATCTAAGGACTAGTTGTGGCCACAACTTAGGAATATCCTATCAGATATATTACTAAAGAATCACAATATCTGAACTCACTGAAAACTATTAAGTTTTTAAAAAATTACATTTTTTCATAGGATATGGACATGCTCTAATATATGCTTTAATTATAATGATACGGAACATCTTATGAATTGTCTACAGTAACAGTACCTGTCTTTTAAACATGTTTTAAGTAAATGTTTTTTTCTAAACAACTGTTTAATTTTTTCATTCACTTATAAGTATATGTACAATATTGTGCTTACACATCACGGATAGAAGTGTTAAGGAATAGGAGTAATATCAGTAGCATCTGATGTGGATGGAAATAATTATAAATGCACATATATATATATATACACTGCACTTCAAACTAATTTTTAAAACAATATATATTGTTACATAATTGCCGATTAGGGGAAAATTATTATTATAATTTTAACACGAAGTACACACTTTTGTAGAACAACACTAGCACAGTGATTAATTTATTTACACATTAATTTAGGATTTTCGTGAGAAGATTTTAAGGAAATTAAGGAATAGTTAAGAATCACAGTCCAACTCCCAGCTCTTTTTGAGTGCTCCCCACCCCCCACCTTGAACAATTTTAAGCTAATTACACCTAATCTAAGCCCCCTAATAAAATAACAAAGCCCCCAAAAATAAAAAAATGCCCTACCCTATTCTACATTAAAAAAGTTCAAAGCTCTTTTACCTTACCAGCCCTTAAAAGGGCCTTTTGTGGGGCATGCCCCAAAGAAAACTGCTCTTTTGCCTGTAAAAGAAAAATACAACCCCCCCAACATTAAAACCCACCACCCACATACCCCTAATCTAACCCCCTTAAAATAACCTAACACTAATCCCCTGAAGATCATCCTACCTTTAGTCGTCTTCACTCAGCCGAGCCACCGATGGAACTGAAGAGGAGATCCGGAGCGGCAGAAGTGATCCTCCAAGGGGCGCTGAAGAAATCTTCCATCCGGGTGATGTCATCTTCCAAGCGGCGCTGAAGAAGTCTTCTATCCGGGCGATGTCATCTTCCAAGCAGGGTCTTCAATCTTCATCCCGCCGACGCGGAACATCCTTCTTTCCCGACGGACTACCGACGAATGAAGGCTCCTTTAAGGGACGTCATCCAAGATGGCGTCCCTTCAATTCCGATTGGCTGATAGGATTCTATCAGCCAATCGGAATTAAGGTAGGAAAAATCTGATTGGCTGATTGAATCAGCCAATCAGATTGAGCTCGCATTCTATTGACTGATCGGATCAGCCAATAGAATGCGAGCTCAATCTGATTGGCTGATTGGATCAGCCAATCGGATTGAAGTTGGAATTCTATTGGCTGATCGGATCAGCCAATAGAATGCGAGCTCAATCTGATTGGCTGATTGGATCAGCCAATCGGATTGAACTTCAATCTGATTGGCTGATTCAATCAGCCAATCAGATTTTTCCTACCTTAATTCCGATTGGCTGATAGAATCCTATCAGCCAATCGGAATTGAAGGGACGCCATCTTGGATGACGTCCCTTAAAGGAGCCTTCATTCATCGGTAGTCCGTCGGGAAAGAAGGATGTTCCGCGTCGGCGGGATGAAGATTGAAGATCGAAGACCCCCTTGGAAGATGACATCGCCCGGATAGAAGACTTCTTCAGCGCCGCTTGGATGATGACATCGCCCTGATGGAAGACTTCTTCAGCGCCGCCTGGAGGATCACTTCATCGGATGGAAGATTTCTTCAGCGCCCCTTGGAGGATCACTTCTGCCGCTCCGGATCTCTTCTTCGGTTCCATCGGTGGCTTGGCTGAGTGAAGACCACTAAAGGTAGGATGATCTTCAGGGGATTAGTGTTAGGTTATTTTAAGGGGGGTTTGGGTTAGATTAGGGGTATGTGGGTGGTGGGTTTTAATATTGGGGGGGTTGTATTTTTCTTTTACAGGCAAAAGAGCAGTTTTCTTTGGGGCATGCTCCACAAAAGGCCCTTTTAAGTGCTGGTAAGGTAAAAGAGCTTTGAACTTTTTTAATGTAGAATAGGGTAGGGAATTTTTTTATTTTGGGGGGGGCTTTATTATTTTATTAGGGGCTTAGATTAGGTGTAATTAGCTTAAAATTGTTGTAATATTTTTAAAATGTTTGTAACCTATTTTTTTATTTTTTGTAACTTAGTTTTTTTTATTTTTTGTACTTTAGTTAATTTATGTAATTGTATTTAATTGTAGTTATTTGTATTTAATTTATTTAATTTATTTAATGATAGTGTAGTGTTAGGTTTAATTGTAACTTAGGTTAGGATTTATTTTACAGGTAATTTTGTATTTCTTTTAGCTAGGTAGTTATTAAATAGTTAATAACTATTTAATAACTATTCTAACTAGCTAAAATAAATACAAAGTTACCTGTAAAATAAATATAAATCCTAAAATAGCTACAATGTAATTATTAATTATATTGTAGCTATCTAAGGGTTTATTTATTTTACAGGTAAGTATTTAGTTTTAAATATGAATAATTTATTTAAGTGTAGTGTAGTGTTAGGTGTAATTGTAACTTAGGTTAGTTTTTATTTTACAGGTAAATTTCTCTTTATTTTAGCTAGGTAGCTATTAAATAGTTAATAACTATTTAATAGCTATTGTACCTAGTTAAAATAAATTGAAAGTTACCTATAAAATAAAAATAAATCCTAAGATAGCTACAATATAATTATTATTTATATTGTAGCTATATTAGGGTTTATTTTATAGGTAAGTATTTAGTTTTAAATAGAATAAATTTAGTTGATAATAGAAATATTATTTAGATTTATTTAATTAATATTTAAGTTAGGGGGGTGTTAGGGTTAGTGTTAGACTTAGGTTTAGGGGTTAATAAATTTATTACAGTGGCGGCGGTGTAGTGGGGGGCAGGATAGGGGTTAATAAATGTATTATAGGTGGCGACGGTGTAGGGGGGGGGCAGATTAGGGGTTAATAAATTTAATATAGGTTGCGGCAGGGTCCGGGAGCGGCAGTTTAGGGGTTAAACTATTTATTTAGTTGCGGCGAGGTGCGGGATCAGCAGGATAGGGGTTAATAACTTTATTATAGAGGGCGGCGGTATAGGGGGGGCAGGATAGGGGTTACTAGGTATAATGTAGGTAGCGGCGGTTTAGGGGTTAATACATTTATTATAGTTGCGGCGGGGTCTAGGAGCGGCGGTTTAGGGGTTAATACATTTATTATAGTTGCGGCGGGGTTAATATGTATAGAGTAGCTTGCGGTGGGCTCCGGGAGCGGCGGTTTAGGGGGTATTAAGGCGGTTTAGGGGGTATTAACTTTATGTAGTTGCAGCGGTGTAGGGGGGACAGATTAGGGGTGTTTAGACTTGGGGTACATGTTAGGGTGTTAGGTGTAGACAGCTCCCATAGAAATCAATGGGATGTCTGGCAGCAGCGAACTTGTACTTTCGCTATGGTCAGACTCCCATTGATTCCTATGGGACCCACTGCCTCCAGGGCGGCGGTTTGAAAACCAGGTACGCTGGGCCGGAAAAGTGCCGAGCATACCTGCTAGTTTTTTGATAACTAGCAAAAGTAGTCAGATTGTGCCGCACTTGTGTGCGGAACATCTGGAGTGACGTAAGAATCGATCTGTGTCGGACTGAATCCGGCGGTTTGAAGTTTACGTCACAAAATTCTACTTTTGCCGGTCTCTAGCCTTTGATAACTAAGGCGAATCAGCCTCGCCACAAATACGCTGCGGAATTCCAGCGTATTTGAGGTTGACGGCTTGATAACTACCCCCTATAGCATAAATATAGGGTTTATATGGTGGCAAAATAAAAAACAGGGATGTAACTCAAAAATTATGAAATATATTAGTTAGGAGCCAAAAGCAATCCTAATATTAAAAAAAAAAAAAAACAGGGATAATAGTTATGAATCACCTTGCTCAGGCTTAATTCTGGTTAAATATAAAGAATATTTGTATTTGATAAATATCATGGAAAGGGGCTGTTGGCCACTTTAAAAGTATATGGAAGTGCCTTATGTAGGTTGCTAAAGAAGATAAGTGAGTTCTAGGGATATGTGTTGCTTAGCAACATAACTATAAATGTTTTGTATTGTAGTTTCCAGTGTTCTGAGACATCGGTTGAAGCATAATGTATAAGGTATCTCTTATGTTTCTCTCACTCGTAGCTCTGGCCACAAGCCACAGTGGAGGAACCATTATTGCATTATTCCCATATACAAGGAAGCTTATATGTTAAAGGGACAGTCTACACCAGAATTTTTATTGTTTTAAAAGATAGATAATCCCATTATTACCCATTTCCCAGTTTTGCATAACCAACACAGTTATAATAATATACTTTTAACCTCTGTGATTATCTTGTATCTAAGCCTCTGCAAACTGCCCCTTTTTTCAGTTCTTTTGACAGACTTGCAGTCTAGCCAATCAGTACCTGCTCCCAGATAACTTCTCGTGCACGAGCACAGTGTTATCTATATGAAATACGTGAACTAACACCCTCTAGTGGTGAAAAACTGTTAAAATGCAATCTGAAAGAGGTGGGCTTCAAGGTCTAAGAAATTAGCATATGAACCTCCTAGTTTAAGCTTTCAACTAAGAATACCAAGAGAACAAAGCAAAATTGGTGATAAAAGTAAATTGGAAAATGGTTTAAAATGACATGCTCTATCTGAATCATGAAAGTTTATTTTGGCCTAGACTGTCCCTTTAAATACAGTACCTGTCTTGTGGTCTTTATAAAATGTGTGTTAGTGGAAACTGTGTAAATAATTCTATATAACTAAAACTTTAACAGAAAAAATAACTTTTCAAACAGTTCGTTTGTGATATTAATAACCATAATACTGGACTAAGAAAAACAAATCTATTTGTACAAGTCACTGTTGGATATTTTGCTGTTATTATTTATGTCTCCATAATGTGGTATCTCACAGTATCTGTGACTTAAAGCTTAATTAACCCCAGGGCTTAGTTTGCAAAAACGACAACATCTTTATTTGAACATGGCAACCTCTTTTCATACAATTATTAGGATGTTTCATGAGGAAGAGGGATTGCAAGGTAGAGTCTTTCGATGCCCCTACAGGGAGTCCTACTAGATACGGATTTACATACAGTTTATAGGAAGCCTCAGTCCGGTAGATGTCCACCTTGTAAGTATTGGTCAGAGGGGTTATTGTGGATCCTGATGATGCCCGCTTCTCTTTTGTATCCTCCTGGGGGGCACCCCACATACCCCCACAAGGCCACACTGAGCGGTAAGTGCCCTCCCATCTGTGAAGGCTTGCTTGGTGGATCAGAAGGTTTGTGGATCTTTAGTATTGTGCTAGATGGATGCGCCTTAATTGCTGCATGTAGGCTGTCTGACACCTCCGGAGGCTCCGTGTCATGCGATGGTCCATGTGGTGAAGTGGTGATAAACTCTAAGTGCTGAGGCTCCTCCTGCTGATAGCTGGTGGCGGGAAGTGATGTTTCCGTTGTTCCGTCAGTAATTGTGGCTCTTGATTTTGTGGCATAGTAGTGATGTATTAGAAAATCTAATGGGGCTTTGTCGACAAGTTGTTGGCAAAGTACATCTAATTTGTGCCAGTGGTCAGTGTAATTTTCTTGAAGTTTTGCTGTATCTGCGGCGGTCATTTTGGAGATGTGATAATAGCCTGTTATGCAGATTTCTCTTTCATGGTCTTTGTCTCTTTCCATTTTCTTGTGGTCTTCTTATACTATGAGCAGGATTTTGAGGTTCTTTCAAATAAGCTGATGTAATTGGTTTTGGCTGAACACCTCGGGTTACCGAGGGGGGTGGCGTCGCCTATGGTGTCTGTTTCTGGGCTCCGGTGTCAATAATACAGTTTTTGTCTGAGTTTTATAGCCCTCCTGGTAGAAGGAGCACTTTTAGTAAGCAGAAAGGATGAATTTGCTGTAAGGTTTCTCCTATAATCGGCGGTTTATTAGAGGTTCAGCTGGAGCTCTGAAAAGTGCGACCGCACAGGATCGCTGTGCAGGCACGCCCCCTGTCACACTTATTTTAACCTATTTCCCTTTGATCTATAACCATGATCAAGAAGGAAGTGTGCAGCAAAAACTGGGAAACCGGAATCTGTTAAACAAATTAAGCTTCAACCAAGAGACAAGCTAAAAGTGGAAGTTAGAACCATGCAAGGTTATAACAACTAACCAAGAATCCAAGTGCAGGAATTGTGGTTGACCCCTTGCCTTTCGCAAATCAAATGCAAAAGCTAGGAATTGTGGATGACGAGTTGCCCTCCGTAAACCAGGTGGAAGAGCCAGGATTTGTAGTTGATACCTTGCCTTTTGCAAACCAGGTGGAAGAGCCAGAAATTCTGATTGATATCTTGCTCTCAAGAAGCCAGGTGGTTACAGAAGCCTCATCTTCAACATACCAGAAGATAACAGGAAAAAAGAAACAATTCAAGTCAGATTGGTGGAGGGAACTTCCATGGTTTTAATATGATACATCCTCAAGTATTGCAATTTGTAGGATTTGCACCTATTTTCCTACCATTGCGCATCTGAACTCCCAAATTGCAAATGGTTTTACAGGTCCCATAAAGAAACACAGCAAAACACAACAACACTTGAGCTATACTAAAGCTAAAATACACAGTTAGCTTCACAAAGTAACCAACTGGTCACTTGCATAAAAAGAATGACAATATGTTTTACCATTTGAAAAAAAGGTTTCTGTTTCCTATTATATTACAAAAACAACAGAAAATTTACATATTTTGAAGGAGTCTTGGAGATAATTGGCCAATTGGGTTTTATGCGTGATAGCTCAAATAAAGTTGTTGAAGAATCAATCTTGTTTGTGAGATATTTAAAAAAACAATGGACTGAAAGAAGTTTTTCTTGCAGCAGTACCACTGGGAAACAGAACAGATTGATTAATTTAACACCCTTACAAGTATGGGTTGCATCTAAAAACCTAATTGGAGTTTGTAAAAATGGTACAGCAAACATAACTGGTAGAGAGAGGCTTAGTTCAGAAGCTGCACACATAGAGCAAGATTATGAATGGAGCATTATTGTTTGCGGGAGAAGCACAAACGCAATGGCATGATTGCAGTATTTTTTGCGCTCACTCAGTATTACAAGCGGAGCTGTGTTTAAATTTATTTGCTCAAATTCGCTCTAATTTGTGATCCCTATACTTTCAAATGGCTCCCTTGAGCTCAAAAGTGCACTCGTATTACAGGTTGAAAGTAAATGCGGTGAAATCGCATTTTTAAGCTCAAACTTTTTATGGGACTTGAAAGATCACGTAAATATTTTGGGCTGAAAACAAAAATATTGCACTAAACACAAAAAAAGAAAAAGAAACAATAATAAAGTTTTTCCACCCCACTATACTATTAATCCCTAAAACGCCACAAACCCCATCAGTATAAACTCCCTACACTGTTAACCCTTAACTGCCACACCCCCGCTGCAAATAACATGCTACACTACTAACCCATAAACTGCCACCCACCCTACTGCATAAACTTCCTACACTATTAAACCCTAAATCACCACAACCCCCATTGTAAAATACCCCCTAACCTATTAACCCTCTAACCGCCACAACCTCATCACAAAATACCCCCTAACCTATTAACCCACTAAGAACCACAACCCCCATCATAAACTACCCCCAACCTCCTAACAGCTGACCCCCCAAAACCCCTAACCTAAGAACCTCTAAGTTACAAAAAATTAAAAGCACTAGCATTACCAAAAAAAAAAACATTAAAAAACATAAAAAAGCTTCTATATCAGGGAAGAAGATGATGCCCATTGGATTCTGGTCCAAATAGCTGACTGGTCACAGCAAAGACACACACCAATGGAGAAGCACTTGTTGGCAGCATGTACTGCCTTGCAAAGTACTAAATAATTAACTGTCACAAGCAAAGTCACTCTGAGAACTGGACTCCCTAATGAAAGGCTAGGTAAGAGACAATCAACCCTTCTAAAATGGTAATGGTACTTGTAGGAAAGAAGAGGAGTGACTGATGAAAATCTCAAGCAAGTGTCTCAACAGATGGTTATTATATTGACAACCTCTTCATTGTGTGGGGTGGCAATAGTCAACCTACAGAAAAGTTTTTGGAATATTTAAATCAAAATAATATGAATTGTAGGTTTCTAGGAGAACATAGCAGTGTATTTTTTTTTCTTGATGTTGAATTGAGTATTAAGAGACTATTTGCATTGTTTCCAGTCTATATTGAAAACCTACTGCAGGAAACACTATTTGAAATGCTCATCTTGTCACCCCACTCATGTGTTAAATGATATCCCTAAAGGACAGTTTTTTAGAACTAAAAGAATATGTTGAGAATCAACAATTTATAAACAAGCTTGGGGTTTGATAGGTAGATTGGAAGAAAGGGTTTATCAGAGAGATAAGCTTGATATGTGAAGGATCAGGTAGATCTGATACCTAGAGAGGATTTGTTGTCACACAATAAGTATAGGAAGCAGAAGAAAATGAATATGAAATACAGAGACCAACCTAGGTTCATTGCCACTTATTGTACTGAATCATACTATATCATACATTTTGTAATATAAAAGAATGCTTACCTATTCTAAAAATCCTCTTTTTAAAAAATTGTGAAAATAGGAGTATAATTTATATCTAAGTGAGCGATGACCCTAGGTAATTTATTATCACCTTCTCCTTTACCATTAGAGAATAAAACAACATGGTTGTCACAAAGACAAGGATTTTATAAATGTGGTGGTTCCAAGTAAAATACTTGTGAACGTGTTATTAATGGTAATGCTTTCATGTCATCTCATACTGAAAACTTTTGTGATATCTATTATCAGTGCTTTACAAACTGTGTGTCGGGACACACTAGTGTGTCGGCAGCAGTGTGTAGGTGTGTCCTTGCTTCAGCACAAATTTTTTTAAATTTTGTTGTTTTTTTTTTAAATTGTTTTTTGGTTTCTGACTTTCCACCTGCCTGCTACGCATATCACATGGTTAACATGTGATTGATACCTAGTGGGTCACAGATCATCTTAACCAATTGGCACAGCTCAGTGGGAACTGAAACTATTACCATTGGCGGATTTGGGGGCACATTGGCTCCTGACTGCACGTGTAGTCTCCTTAATTGGCTCTTGACTGCAAGTGTAGCCAGTGAGTGGGACAGCAGTGTGTTTGCAGCGTGGGCAGTAGTCAGTCGGACTCACAGAGCTCTGAGGGTGGCAGCTTAAACGCTGAGCTGAAGTCAGAGGTTTTTTTTTGCATCTAGCTCCCAGTAGTGCATTGCTGCTCTTGCTCTTGATATATGGATAGGAAGTGGAAGCTTCAAAATGCTTGATGATGAATGTGAGTGTCTTTATCTAATATTCCACCAAATATTCTGAAACTGTGTTCATCCCATCAACCTCATACGTCCCATTAAAATAGTAAGTAGCTATTGGTGTTATTAAACTTTTTTTAATTCTTGTACATACATACTGTTATTTTTAAATACATTTCGTTATTATATAATTTATGTATGTGTCCGTATCTCTTAAAACAAGTTAGTTTAACCTCCTTTTTGCTAGTACAACTGAATTACTGTGTCGCGAAATGATGTAGGTCTACAAAGTGTGTCACCAACATGAAAAGTTTGGAAAGCTCTGCCCTAAATCGTGGTAGTACACATGTTATATACCTTTTGACCTGTAGGGGGTGCCACATGCAATATGTGGGTCTCACTAACAGAATGTTAAGAACTAAGATATCTGAACACATAAGGAGGTATTCATGACACATAATTGTTTACTACGGCAGCTAGACATTTTAAATTTGTACATGCTGCAGATTCTACCTTATTCAAAGTACAGGCTATCAATTTTGGCCCTGTATTGAAAAGAGGTGGGGACAGGCAGAGTATTTTAAATAAAAAATCCTATAGGACTCAATATGAGGTTGGATGTTAACCTTTTTGTATGAACAGTACCCTTTTGTTTCTAATTATTTATATATGTATTAATTTAATTCACAAATATTCATGTATTTATGATTTGTATATCTCCTATGATGTTTACATGTATTTATGCACTTTACTCATGTAGATGCTTATCCATTTTCCTGTCTCCAGGGGGTCATCCATCAAAGACCATTTTCATTTATTTTTCAATGTATGGTACAGTCAATCAAAAGCCACCATCAGCAGCACTAGTCCAGGACTATATATATATATAAACAGGGCTATGTAACTTTGCATGAAGAGTTCCATTGCTAACACATATAACCAGATTATTTAATAGACAGAACCAAGGCATTTACCCATACCCCCCAAACTCACAAGTATAAACTAGTTTGATTTACAAAAATATTAAACATATTAAAAAGTGAATGTAATTAACAGAAGCTAGTTATTTAAATAAAGAATATCTGCTTATTGTTTATCAGCCTTTGTCACTCAAAATAACAGGCATCTGAGCAATTGTTATCACATGTAAGATGCACTCAGATAGAAATAACACACACAGACATACCAGACACTTGCATGCACACATAAATGCACCCTAGACATCCACAATCACACATTCACAGGCACCCATAGACATCAAGAGGAGCTGCTTTTTTGTGAATATCATCCTTCCCCCTGTCAAATTTTGTGGCAAGTTTTTCTGTACAACACTATCTATAAGACCATCTTGGAAACCATATCTTGGAAGCCCTGCCACCATGAAAATGCATACACTTTCTTCTGTATACTCTGATCCCTCTTTTGCACACAGAGGGGCCAGATATTAAATGGGTGGTAAAGAAAGAATCAGTCAAGAAGGTGACAGCAAACTTCTAATATTTATTAGATAAGACAGAAAATGGGCTACGTTCGGGATATTATCCCTTATTCATGATGGCATGAATAAGGGATAATATCCCGAAACGTAGCCCATTTTCTGTCTTATCTAATAAATATTAGAAGTTTGCTGTCACCTTCTTGACTGATTCTTTGTGATTACATTGGACCTGTGAGCAGATGTCCTGTTGGTGACATGCGTTTATCCCTGAGTGCTGACATCTTTGTGTGTTGTATTAAATGGGTGGTAGCCAGGCACCAGCGCCCACCCCCCCTGTAGGAATGCCACTACTGACTGGTTTCCCAAAACTGGGAAAACCTAATGTGATAGATACGATTGTCTTACATCAATTGAAAACTCTTTTGGTACTGAGAAAATGGGGTACTACACCTTGCATAAAATAACTGAAACAATTTTTATCAAAGCAAATTCTAAGTATATACAATATTCCAATGTTCTGCACAAAGCAGAATATGTTCTATGTATTTTTAAATATCTATTCCTATATATATTCCTCAAAGCAAATGCACTCTCAGGTCTTTTAATAAAGAAAAATCCCAACCGGAATGTGTACCCAGGCGTCTCACTTCCGGTATAACAAATAAAAATAAACATATTTCAATAATTCATGTGAGAATATTAAATGGGACAAATAAGAAAAAGTGACGGACACAAAAAGAGACAAAGAAACATAATATTGCAATGAGAGCTCCTACTGAGCTGATAAATACCTAATCCGTGTCCCTAAATTTTGTTTTACACTTCGGCTGTTAACGCCGATAAGTTAAAGTTGAAATCGCTTATGTTGGTTATTAAAATTATAAGACCATGTGTGCAGTAAGTATAAATTACAATCAGTGTGACCCTACTTATCCTACATCTACCGTGGAGAAATAACTCTGGGCCTTTGTGCTGGAGCGCAATCCACGTGTTCCACCATACGGAGTAACCGGAAGTGATGTATTTTGACGACTTCCGGTCGCATCGGATTCATACTACTAATGTTACCAAGAGGCTGAAAACTAGCCAATATACTAATACAGTGTGTAATGTTCATACAGTGTATAATAATATTGTGCTTCTCAAAGCTGTGACTCACCCTAATACATATATTATAAAACACCATAAAGAAAAACATTTAATACAGAGAAAGCCAAAGGTGCAAAAGAACCTCTAAGTTGCACACCCTCAGTTAGTCTTTTTAACCAATTCTCTGAGGGTACTGAGAACTGTAATAAACATAAAAGTTTGGTAACATAACCAATTCAGCCCTGAAGAGGGTAGAGTGTTTTTAAATCTTAAAGCGGTACAGAAAAATATTGCTTAATACATGTGTCACCTGAATTTTGCCTGTTTGGCATATTTAAAAAGATAACTTAAGCAAAAATTGCAATAGCATAGTCATAAACATAGACATAAAAATAATAAGCATACCTACAATCTATACTGAGATTGCTAAAAACCAAAACTAAAAAAGGCATTGCTGTTGCAGTATTAGTGCTCAATGGTTATATACCAATAGAGCTGACACATATACCTATGTACATTCTTATCTCCGATGAGTATGTGTGATTGTGCATAACCATATGTTACTAAAGTGTGGTGCACTTAGTAGCTATGTTATACACATCACATCAGGATTATGGCCATGTGTGTCTAGAAGTGTCATAAGTGACATAAGTTACAAATGGTGCTTTATAAGTTACTCTTTGAATGGATAAACACAAAATGTCCAAACATCTATGTAACATGTTGGTTTTTGCACATATTTTGAGTGACCTATTCATGTGTTCTTTATATATATATGGTTCTAGTCACATCGTCAGAACAACTACTGACATGTTGGTGTGTCAAAGGGATATGATTAAATAGAAATCCTATATCCCAAATAAAGATCGCCATGAATGAACTCCTGGTATGTAGTGCCTAACACAATGTTAGAGGAATTTTGCTATCCTTGCTATATGTACAATACTTCAGGGCTCACCCCCCCCCCCCATGTATTTAAAATGCACATTATAGCTCTGGGTAAATGGAGTATTACTCGTGTATGGTAACCCACACAGCGCGTGGCGTGTTCCACCTGGCAAGTGTGGATCCTAAAAAAGGTCCCACTCATATACAGGGTGAGGGTACTCAGTGGGAAATGTCATCCCCATTGGGGGCATGACACCCACTTCCCCCTAACGCAAGGTTCACATCGCCCGTGTTTGTACCCCTGGACTGTGACTCCAACCTAGATAAGTGCTTTAAAATCAGGAGGTGAGTTTAAACCCCCTGGGTGTACAGTTCCATGCCGATACATCCATTCCGCCTCTCATCTGCGTAAGGCTTTATTTCTGTCACCTCCTCTATCCAGTCTAGGTATGTGGTCAATCAGGATATACCTGATGGATGATACCTGGTGGGACATCTGAGCACAATGTCTAGCGACGGGTTGTTCTGATTCACCTTTATCCAGTTCTAATCGTAGAGCCCATCTATGATTTGCCATTCTCTCACGTAATGTGCCAATGGTTTTACCCACATAAAACTGGGAGCATGGACAAAATAATAGGTATAGAAACACCTATATTTATCACAGAGTCTATTTAAGATATACCACTTGTAGATATATATATATATATATATATATATCCATCCGTGACAAACAACTCACTCCGAGTTCCACAATTAGCGGCTATCACAGGGCTAGAAAAGATAGATCCCACAGTGTTAGTATAAGTATGTCAAATAACAACACAGGCTTACCCCTCTTCCGTCAAGACTCGCCTTGTTAGTTCGGCAGCGGTTATGGGGATTGGAAGAAATCCAAACAAAACCCTCCGTGCAGTCACAGAAAAAACAGTCCTGGTTAGCATGTAATGCTTGTATTCACAAAAGAGGGCGTACAGCCTTGGTGCAGTGCCGACACTGTGTTCACGGCACAGGCTGTAATGCTGGAAGCGCTGGTGCTCTCCACTCCGCCCCTAAATGAAAATTATCCAATATAGAAGCAACAAAGTAGCAAATCCAGAAACATCAATCTAGGGAGAATATGCAAGTTAAAACATCCATTTTATTGGCAAAAAGTTAAAAAGAACACAAGGGCACAGCACACAGAAACTGCAGCTGACTCGTTTCCTGCCTTTACGGAACTTCCTCAGAGCTGGAATACAGATGAAGTTGTGAGCCTTAAATTGCAGGTAGAGTTGCTCATCAGAACCAATCATCAGACAGAACACTGTCTCAGTTAATTCAAACCACAAATGGGCAACTTGACTCACAATTACTACAGCATAATCATATTTCAGTGAAATTACAAGTTTCAAGTAGAGCAGAAACCACTGGAGATAGGATTGCCAGAAATGTTGCAACAAATATAAATAAGATAGAAATTAAAAGCAGTAACTGGCTTTCAAAGAAAACTGGTTTCTATAAATGTGGAGGTAAACCTTGTAAAAGCTGTGGTTATGCCACAGTTGGTGATATATTTAGATCTACTAATACAGGTAAAACATACAAGATCAGAAATAGAATAAATTGCAATTCAACATATGTTATATACCTTATCACTTGCGGCTGTTGTAATTTTTATTATGTTGGACTGACTTCAGGATTTCTGAAGGATAGAATTAGGGAACATCTGCTTTCATTAGAAGCAGATGTCCCTAAGACTCCAGTTGCAAAACATTTTGCCAAGCATGTTGGGGGTGCATCTTTTTTCAAGTTTCAAGGTATAGATCAAGTAATGGTAAATGTAAGAGGTGGAGATAGGTACATGGCTCCAAGTAAGAAAGAAGTCTTGGATTTATACCCTTAGAACAGGACATCCTATAGGTATTCATAAGATTAGTGATGTCAAGTTATTTATAGACCGCAGTTAAATGGTTAAATAATTTTACTCATGTAAATTGGGATGATATTTTTCTTTCTTTAGGGGATATCGTAGATCAAGGCTACATTTGAGTTAGATTATAACTTTGTTCGAGGGTGATTTATAATCATTAGTTGCATTTATCTTTTATACACTGTTTATTTTTTCATCCTTTTTGTACAATGTTAATTATGAAATATAATATTTATTTTGACATCTATGCCTAGCCATGTAGACCTTGATATGCTAAATGCATATATGAATTCCATTCCAAAGTTTTTTAGAGTTGTACATACATTTTTTTCACATTTTTATAGTGTTGTTACATTTTAAATTAATATGTCATTTGAGTGTTCACTGAAATATGATTATGCTGTAGTAATTGCGAGTCTAGTTGCTAATTTGTGGTTTGAATAAACTGAGACAGTGTTCTGTCTGATGATTGGTTCTGATGAGCAACTCTACCTGCAATTTAAGGCTCACAACTTCACCTGTATTCCAGCTCTGAGGAAGTGCCGTAAAGCCAGGAAACGTGTCAGCTGCAGTTTCTGTGTGCTGTGCCCTTGTGTTCTTTTTAACTTTTTGCCAATAAAATGGATGTTTTAACTTGCATATTCTCCCTGGTTTTATGTTTCTGGATTTGCTACTTTGTTGCTTCAAAATAATAGGTAGACCACATAAGTGGTATTACGGGATAGTGAGTGATTGATAGTATATATCCGGTTAATGTGCGGACGGATGATGGAAAGTCTTAGAGGCTATAAGACCATTGCAGGTGGTGCATCCCAGGCAGCGGTATGATCCTCTGATATTCACCCTTGTTGCAGTTATATAACTGGATTTGGGGTCTGTCTTGACCAGCATGTCTCGCAGGTTTTTTCCCCTTCGATAGGCGACCATTGGAGAAAGATTCTGTGCAAATGGAAGCTTTGGATGTGACCACAGGCCAATGTGTTCTCGGAATGTGGCCGCATCTGTGGTATTGGGTGCAAAAGTGGTGACCATAATGAGTTTCTTCTGTTCTGAAGTTTTCACCTCCTTATGAATAAGGGTTTCTTGAGTAAGAGATGAGACCTCTTCCAAAGTGTTATTTGCAATTTGTGGTTTATATCCCCGTTGTAAAAACTTGTCTCTCATAAGTTGTAGTTGGGAGACCCCAGTGGCACTGTCAGAGTTGTTACGCATGGTTCTTATCATCTGCAATTTTATTATACCTCTGAGAAGTGCAGGAGGGTGACAACTGTCTGCACTGAGTATGGAGTTCCTGTCTGTGGACTTAATATATAGGGTAGTGCCAAATGTGTGACCCTAGATGAAAATATTCAAATCTAAGAAATGGATCTCTTTAGCATCATGAGTTTAAATCTAACTGTGGTTTCTGTAGTATTGAACTGATCGAACCTCTCCAAGAGCTTCTGCTGAAACTGGGAAAACCTAATGTGACAGATACGATTGTCTTACATTATTGAAAACTCTTTTGGTACTGAGAAAATGGGGTACTACACCTTTCATAAAATAACTGAAACAGTTTTTATTAAAGCAAATTCTAAGTATAAAAAATATTTCAAATTTAGGGCAAGATTGTAAGTGGAGTGCTAACAGTTATGTGCGAGAGAAAAGGGGTTTATAGAGGGTGTTTGTGCACGCCAGGTTTTTCGCTCGTATTACAAGTTGAATGCAAATGTGATCACTTGTGTGCTATTGAAGTTATCGCTCATCGGGATAGTGTGTCCTCAGAGCTCTGGTTAATTGTTTTGCAAAGCAAAAAAGTTTCACAAAACATATCAAAATACATTACAAAGTACATTTAAACTCATAATACTATCTAATAAAAAATATTTTAACAAGAATTGGACAAAAAAAGTTATAAAGTCTAAAAAATATAAGGTCTCATGTGTCTCAGGTGTTAGGAAAAAAAAGGCAGGCAAAGGGCTTTAACGTAGAGATACTTACATATACATGTCTAAATGTATGTATCATATATATATATATATATATATATATATATATGTATATATATATACACACATGTGTGTAAATATGTATTTATGTATTTATATGTGTATATATGTATTTACAGACATATACACATATAAACACATAAATACAAATAGATGAAAACATGTAAAAGCATATTTATGCAATATTCATATTTAATAAAGTGTTATACTGTGCATTTACTGTAAATATTTCACATTCCAATGTTCTGCACAAAGCAGAATATGTTCTATGTATTTCGAAATATCTATTCCTATATATATATATATATATATATATATATATATATATATATATATATATATATATATATATATATATATATATATATATATATATATATATATATAAGAAAAGGAGACGCACTCGCCGGGTCTTAACAAGTGATGTATTTAATCCACCAGTGACGTTTCGGGGTAGTAAGCCCCGTCCTCATTGTTCTGAGGACGGGGCTTACTACCCCGAAACGTCACTGGTGGATTAAATACATCACTTGTTAAGACCCGGCGAGTGAGTCTCCTTTTCTTATATACATATTCATTTTGGATGCACCCCGGGCATATACTGCTTATTTATTACAGTGAGTGCGGAGCTCTGGGACTTTTATATATATATATATATATATATATATATATATATATATATATATATATATATATATATATATATATATATATATATATATATACACTGCTCAAAAAAATAAAGGGAACACTAAAATAACACATCCTAGATCTGAATGAATAAAATATTCTAATTAAATACTTTGTTCTTTACATAGTTGAATGTGCTGACAACAAAATCACACAAAAATTAAAAATTTTCAACCCATGGAGGTCTGGATTTGGAGTCACACTCAAAATTAAAGTGGAAAAACACACTACAGGCAGATCCAACTTTGATGTAATGTCCTTAAAACAAGTCAAAATGAGGCTCAGTAGTGTGTGTGGCCTCCACGTGCCTGTATGACCTCCCCACAACGCCTGTGCATGCTCCTGATGAGGTGGCGGATGGTCTCCTGAGGGATCTCCTCCCAGACCTGGACTAAAGCATCCACCAACTCCTGGACAGTCTGTGGTGCAAAGTGAAGTTGGTAGATGGAGCGAGACATGATGTCCCAGATGTGCTCAATTGGATTCAGGTCTGGGGAACGGGAGGGCCAGTCCATAGAATCAAAGCCTTAATCTTGCAGGAACTGCTGACACACTCCAGCTACATGAGGTCTAGCATTGTCTTGCATTAGGAGGAACCCAGGGCCAACCGCACCAGCATATGGTCTCACAAGGGGTCTGAGGATCTCATCTTGATACCTAATGGCAGTCAGGCTACCTCTGGCGAGCACATGGAGGGCTGTTCGGCCCCTCAAAGAAATGCCACCCCACACCATTACTGACCCACTGCCAAACTGGCCATGCTGGAGGATGTTGCAGGCAGCAGAACGTTCTCCACGGCGTCTCCAGACTGTCACGTCTGTCTAATGTGCTCAGTGTGACCCTGCTTTCATCTGTGAAGAGCACAGGGCGCCAGCGGCGAATTTGCCAATCTTGGTGTTCTCTGGCAAATGTCAAACGTCCTGCACGGTGTTGGACTGTAAGCACAACCCCCACCTGTTGACGTTGGGTCCTCATACCACCCTCATGGAGTCTGTTTCTGACCGTTTGAGCAGACACATGCACATTTGTGGCCTGCTGGAGGTCATTTTGCAGGGCTCTGGCAGTGCTCCTCCTGTTCCTCCTTGCACAAAGGCGGAGGTAGCGGTCCTGCTGCTGGGTTGTTGCCCTCCTACGGCCTCCTCCACGTCTCCTGATGTACTGGCCTGTCTCCTGGTAGTGCCTCCATGCTCTGGACACTACGCTGACAGACACAGCAATCCTTCTTGCCACAGCTCGCACTGATGTGCCATCCTGGATGAGCTGCACTACCTGAGCCACTTGTGTGGGTTGTAGACTCCGTCTCATGCTACCACTAGAGTGCAAGCACCACCAGCATTCAAAAGTGACCATAACATCAGCCAGAAAGCATAGGAACTGAGAAGTGGTCTGTGGTCACCACCTGCAGAACCACTCCTTTATTGGGGGTGTCTTGCTAATTGACTATAATTTCCACCTGTTGTCTATCCCATTTGCACAACAGCATGTGAAATTGATTGTCACTCAGTGTTGCTTCCTAAGTGGACAGTTTGATTTCACAGAAGTGTGATTGACTTGGAGATACATTGTGTTGTTTAAGTGTTCCCTTTATTTTTTTGAGCAGTGTATATATATATATATATATATATATATATATATATATATATATATATACCTATATATAATTATATATATATATATATATATATATAATATATAGGTATAGATATATATTGTACCAAAATACCATCAGACATATATATATAGAAATATGTATTTAAGAATAAACAGAACACATTATGCTGTGTAAAGAACATTGAAATGTGAAATATTCATATTTTCATGTTGGGTTAGCACACTTGAGAATATGCGCTCATGTTTGTGCGCTAGTAGGGTGTTTTCCCACTTTTTTTGCCCCATTGACTTCTATTGGGGAATATGTTATCGTGTACACGATATTCTAAGTTCAGCTTTCTACATGCGTCAAGTTAGCGTGGAAGCAAAAACTTTTTTTAATACAAGTGCTACCCAACGAGTGCAAAAAAAAATAACTTCTAGCAGAGTTATTGCTCGAGCCTCTTGTAATCTGGTTCTTAATGTGGAAACTACAGATTCCTTGAAGGCTTAAAGTGATGGTAAATCCTAGCTTTTGTTAATGAAACACTAGGATTTACGAGTGAAGAAAAAAAAAGTGGACTTTCAGTCATAAAGTTTAAAATTGGCGAATAAATATTACCATAGTACAAACTGTATTAAAAAACATGTATTACTGTCATACTTAGTACGTACAGCTTTAACCCGAGATGCTATACCCCATCCTCACTTATGCTATTCATATACCTTTATCTTAAAGGGACAAGAAACCCAAAATGTTTCTATCATGATTTAGGTAGAACATACAATTTTAAATAACTTTCCAGGTTACTTCTAGTATCAAATTTGCTTCAATCTCATGGTATCATTTGTTGAAGAAACAGCAATGCAGTACTGGTTTCTAACTGAAAACATGGGAGCGCCAATGACAATAGGCATATAAATGCAGCTACCAATTAGCAGCTAGAAGCTAGGTTCTTTGCTGCTCCTGAGCTTTCCTAGATAAACCTTTCAGCAAAGGATAACAAGAGAAGAAAGCAAATTAAATAATAGAAGTAAATTGGAAAATTGTTAAAAATTGTATGTTCTGTCTAAATCATGAATGTCTAATTATGACTTTAGTGTCCCTTTAACTTCTGGCCGACTGGTTGAGCTAGTCCTATGTAACATACATGTTCAAGTACATCATTGGACACTGACCTAATCAAATAACGGACTAATGATACTGAAGAAGTGCACCCCAGATGTACAGTGAACTTTCTTCTACCTACGCTCAGTAGGCCAACAATGATATCTGTATACCCTGTACCCTTTGTGTTTTCCTATTAATGTATATACCTGTTTTATTTTCTGAAATAAAACTTTCGGCAAAAAAAAACCAAAAACAAAACACGTATTACTAAGCAAAGAAAAGGCAAAAGCATTATGTTTATGCCCAGGGGTCAAGTCCAACAAAAAAAGTGTGAGAACTCAAAAAGACTTCCGCCCTCCTTCACAATACATACATATATAACAACATTTTAAATTAGGGGGAGATAAAAGGCGAGTTTAAAATCCTCCACTACGCACAAAATATAGAAAAAATAACTCATTGTGTAGTTCATTAACAAATCTAGACAGGCCCAGAGGCTTGTTTTCCCACAGAAAACCTCTGAACTACATTGTTTCCAATGCAGCAAAGGCTTCTGGGTAAGATATGCAAATTAAGTACACAATGACACACCTTTTTACTTCAGTCTGGACCCAGTTTATAATGTAAGTCAATGGGAAGTGAGGGAGAGAGGTTCCAGGCCCCTCTCAAAATTGTCATAAGTAACACCTAATACATTATTTTTAAAGCTTTGAAATGAAGACTTTAAATGCTAAACAGTATTATAAACCTAATAAAATAATCACACAACACAGAATATATAATTAAACTAAGTTAAATGAACAAAAACATTTGCTAAACAGCATTATAAACCTAATAAAATAATCACACAACACAGACTTCACTTGCATTTTTCTGCAAACAGTTCTTTCTATGTATTCCAATCTGGACTGATTTATAGACAGAAAGATCTTGTTCCTTTGAAATCTGCTCTATAGCTCAGGTCTGGTTAAACTAATTAATTTCAGCTTGGTTGGCTTTGCTGCAACACAAGTGGACAGCTCCACCTACTGGCTATTTTAATAAATGCACTGCTTCTCAATGCTTTTCAATAGCAGTCACATGACTGGAAAAAAAAGGTTGTTATTCTGAAACGGTAATCTATACACTTTGGTTAATGAAAGCAAATTAAATCCAATGATCAAATGAAGGGTTGTTTTTGGGCCTGAGAATCCTCCTCTGTCTTACTCATTTAAGGTGCAATAGACCTATTTCTGCTGAGGGGAGCTAAATAACTCCAGAGGAAGCCACACAGAAATGTAAGAATCATGTGTAATAAAAGATAATATTTATAACCGTGGTGATAACACAGCAGGACCACTGATAGTCTTACATTTAGTGTATTGTAGGAAGGGTTACTGCCCATTACTAGAGGATATCAATATCTCTCTAACCAGGCTGTGCTCCAGCTCCACTGAGGTGTTTCTGTTCTCTGTCCAGAGGGAACTTAATTCCTCCTGCAAAAATAGTGCAGGAACTCCGTTCCCATGCGTTCTGCCATGGTTTCCTTTTTCTTAAAAGTGGAAAAGCAGGAAAATCAAGTTTCAGTTTTTAGTTAATGTATTAAACCAAAAATGTACACACACATCCCAGAAATGTTACAATTTCTGGGTGCAGAAAGGGAAACCATGGCATAAACATAATAGTTTTTTTTTTTTTTTTTTTTTTTAGTAATACGTGTTTTTTAATATGATACAACAGTTTGTACTATGGTCATATTTATTCACCAATAAGGTGGTTAAATGTAGTGTGTACTTTTACTACAATGGTTGTACACCATGATACCCAGTAGAGGTCGCCCTTACAAAAAAATTATTTGTTTGGCATGATGAGGAGTTTCTGAAGGGTGAAGCCTAGGAAACTCTCACTCGGTCCACACCCAAACACTGAGCTTCTCTTACAGACGTAGGGATAATAACAGGACCTGTAAGACTAGAAATACACTGGTAGAGTGTGAGGGGAGACATTCTATTACAGATCCCGCAGGTAAGACGGAATCTATGCCACTCTTCATATTGGAATATTAGGTTTGATAACCGGACATCATTACAACAGTTAGCAGCTGCAGCGAGCAAACAAATGTCACGTGTAGGGACTGAAGGGGGATTCAGAGGAGCGGGTCGCTGGATAGCAGCTACTACAGAGTTCTAAACACGGAGGGGCAGATATTTCATCTGTATTTTAGGACAAAGTGTATCACTCACAAGGTTTTTTGCTACTTATTTATTTTACTAAGCTTATCGATATTTGTTTTGTTAGTTGTAAGAAGCTTTAGCTTTAGAATAGTTTACATATTTAGGTTAGGAAAACACACTGTTGGGTGTTTACAGATTTTTTAGATATACTGATGACATTGTATTTGAGTTCCAGTTGCACTGTACATCGATAGAGCAATATTTGCTTTAAATGATAGTCACACACTAAACAATTGGCATAAAACCTGCTTAGACATTGTGTGAGACAGCTGTCTCCATCTTGTATTTCCTTATAGCTTTTATGTATCTTTCAAGTATTCTAGAGTTTCTGACATCTCCCTTGGTATAATGTGCCGTGTAAATATTTTAGAATTACTAGAAACAGTTTAATTTCTGGTTACTAGAAATAGTTTGGAGTGTACTACATTTATTAATCTGTGTTATTACATAATTTCAGTAACCCCACACTAGAGCATTATTTATGCAAACACCAGAAATATCTGATATATTGTGTTTAAGTGTAATGTTTAGAAATAGTTTTTTCAGTAAAATACTGAAAGTTCTTTGAGTCAGTGGTGTTTAGTCATCAAGATATGAAATACAATATTACTCATACTGAGAGCAGTGCTAGATTAAGACTCTAGTATACCCTAGGCCAAAAACCAAATTAGTCCCATACACTCCATATTCTGCATATTAATGCTACTCTCCCTGTATTAAAAAAACATGCTGTGGCTGTTAATATTTTGTGGCCCTGAGAAATAAAGTTCCTTAATGAATCTAGGATAGCAATGTGTTCTGTATTTTACTGGGCAGTCTGATATGCATACAATTTTAAACCTCTTTCCAATTTACTTATAATTGAATTATCTTTTTATCCTTTGTTGAAAAGTATAACCTAGGTAGGTTCAGGAGCAGCAATGCATTACTGGGAGCTAGCGGCTGATGACTGCACATAGAAGCCATTTGTGATTGGTTCACCTGATGTGCTTAGCTAACTCCCAGTGGTGCATTGCTGTTCCTTCAACATAAGATACCAAGAGAATGAATCAGATAATAGAAATAAATTGGAAAGTTGTTTAAAATTGTATGCGTCATCTGAATCACGAAAGAAAAAATGTTGGCTTTATATCCCTTTAAGTAACATATATATATATATATATTTAGACAAAAAATGGATATTTAAAGGCCTGATGTGGGCATATAACTGAAAGGTAATTTACGGCCATGGGTTTAATGTGATGTCTTATGTGGCATAAAACTGAGAGGGTATTCAGAGCCATGGGTCAAATGTGAGAATTAAACTGACAGGCCTTGGTACTGTTAAATTTTTAGACACCGTAACAGCATTAAAAAATGCACGTGCAAAGAGGTTTTCTGTATTTTTAGTTGTTTGGTTTATAAAACCTAAATATTATATATTTTTAAATATCTAACGGGGTTTAGTTAGTAAAAACCTTGTTAATAATACAAAGGAATATAAATGTCTCTTCTAGTGAAAAGCAGTGTGTGACCGCCTGCCTGGTCTACTAACTGATTGCAGGATGTCTGTGCTGGTGCACTAATGAGAGAATCTGGTTTGTGACCATTCAGTTTTACAGGAATATCACCTCTGATTGTTATGTAAACAGTGATCTTTGCTCAACGCTCCATAGAGGGGCCAAAAAAAACAAAATTTGTAACATGGGTTTCCAAAATGCTGTAAACTGGCTAAAGTTTGCATGTTATAGAATTTGTTTCTAGGGAGCATGGTGCAAAGTACAATTTTATACAAATGTGATGATTGTTTAATGTCCTATTAACCTTCAGTGTCAATATAGTGGTATCTTTAAAGGGACAGGGAACCCACATATTTTCCTTCAAGATTCAGATAGAGCATACACATCTTAACTACTTTCCAATTGACTGCTATGATCTCATTTGCTTTGTTCCTTTATCCTTTGTTGAAAGCATACCTATGTATTCTTAGGAGCAGTGATGCACTACAGGAAGCTAGCTGCTGATTGGTGGTTTCACATATATACCTCTTG
Source organism: Bombina bombina (assembly GCF_027579735.1). Classification (NCBI taxonomy): domain Eukaryota; kingdom Metazoa; phylum Chordata; class Amphibia; order Anura; family Bombinatoridae; genus Bombina; species Bombina bombina. The sequence continues at coordinate 338,633,069 of NC_069499.1, read as the reverse complement.
TCATAGACTCACCTGATGTATTCAGCTAGCTCCCAGTAGAGCACTGCTGCGTCTTCAACAAAGGATACCAAACAGAATGAAGCAAATGCTCTATCTGAATCATGAAATAAAAAGTGGGTTTCCTGTACCTTTAAAACCTGGCCTGTTATTATGTCTTCAGAACTTTACTTCAGTGAATCTAGTCCCCTAGCTTTATATAAAACTTTTCACAATGAGAATTCCCATGATAACACAATAATACTCATACATTTCTCAGAAGTTGTAAGACCACCTTTCTGGAGATGATATAGTGGGTTACTTACACAGCAGCTGTATAACTGCAAACCAGCTTGTTATTTTTAGAAGCCTCCTGGTTTGGGATTGGTCGAGAGTCTCTGTGTGATATAAATCTGTGTCGTGCCCTGCCCTGGTAGTATTAAAAAAACAACTATGTTCATGGAAAATAGATACTACTGTGCTATTTCAAGGTGCAGCTCTGTACATTACTGAATTATCCATAGCAACAAATGTGTCACCAGATGTTTTAAAACAAAGTCTATTGTATAGTAGAGCGAGAGGTGGGTCACTAACTTGCAGAATATTTTGTATCAAATTTTCCAAGGTCTGTAACTGTTTTCCTGCTGTTGTACCTTCTGAAAGGTTTTCGCTTTTTGTAGATTTATTCATACAAGTTCTTTAAGATAATTTAATGTGTATAATCACTATCTCTGGTTGCAGCTGAAATAATAATTCTTGTATGCTGTGCTTATTTTACATCAGTACAAGATGCGTATTAAATGAATAACTCCAAATTCAAGAGTTGAAGCATAATAAATATATATATATATATATATATATATATATATATACATACATACATACATACATACATACATACATACATACATACATACATACATACATACATACATATATATACACCTTTATTATTGTGCTGTGTTTAACTACTGCAAAGTGATTATACAAATAGTTTAGTGCTCTCCCCAGGACCTTTTTAACGGGCATACCACCTGGCTATTTTACTTATCACCTGGCTAAAATTTAAGCCAAATAGAAAACAAAATGAGCTAATATTAACGTTATATAGCATTTGTTGCACAAATTATCATTAACCCCTTTACGCCATTAGGACGTTCCATGCTGTCTTAAGCACTGGGCTTTAACACCGTTAGAATGGCATGGAATATTCTACCATATACGGCGTCCTGCAGCTTCCTCTTTGATGTAGGCAAGGATCTGTCTGTGGAGGCTTGCCAAGCGGCGTAGGCAGACCCCACGATCCAATCCCAGTCTTGAGTGCACGTCCTAATTGTGTTAGTGTGTGTATTTGTATAACTGCAGAGCAAAAAAATAAATATATGGCGTGTGAAACATTGCTGGAGCACAATCCATACTGCATAAATGTTTTGGTTAAAGTGATGGTAAACTCTCCCCTTTTTTAAAAATCAGATCCGGAATGTTAGTGATATTTTAGATGGAGTTTAATTAATTAGTTGTAATGAAGATATGCTTTAACTTATTTTTTATAAATATATATAAAATTCAATACCCTGCGCTCTGGCCGACCACTTCAAAAGTCAATTCTTCTGTTAGCTAATGGTTTGAATTGTTCTCCAATCATCGCTCTAGCTACAACAAAAGTGCCATATATATTGTACGCATGGTATTATAGTACAAGCTATAGTATTAAACTTTACAATGATACTTTTAAAAAAAACAAAACTTTTCGCTGCTGTATACAGACCGGCGGAGGAAGTTCCAGGTGAAGTTTGGAACTCTGTAGTGAGTGATATAACAGATGATAAGTGATACTTATGTACTACATTCTTCAACACTAGGTGGCCCCACCCTGTGATTTTTGTGTGTGGCCTAGCTCTGTGTTGCTAGGTTGTTGTTTTTCCTTGGTGCGTTCACTTCACAACAATAGCATTTACAGTTGATCAGGGCAGATCTAGTAGGACAGACATTTCACAAACTGACTTGTGGCATCTTATGACAGTGTCACATTTAATTAACTGAGCTCTTTGGTACAAACTATTGTACTGCCAGTGTTTATCTGTGGAGATTTCATGGCTATGTGCTTTTATTTTATGTGCCTGCTAGCAATGGGTGTAGCTGAAATACCTAAACATGATATTTAATAGGAGGTGTCCTCATACTTTTGTTAGTTATAAAGATGTTTCATGCACATTATATATATATATATATATATATATATATATATCATGATTAAGCAAGAGGAGAGAGAAATCTAGGAGTGTAATCCTAGTTAAGAAAAGACAGGGATTTCAGCACTCTTTTTGGAAAATAAAGCTCATTAGACCAAAATGTGTTTTTAAACAGTGAATTCTTTAATCCAATTATGAACAGAGAAAACTTCCAGCTATATATACACCACTCCCCCTGAGGAAAGGACTCAATACTTATTGTATTAGTAAAAGGGAGTTTCGAAAAGAAAACAAAATTTACTTCAAAATATACTAGAGTTAGTGTTATAAACCTGACCGGTCAGGGGTGCACATTTAGTACATGGATACACAGCCAAACCCTACATGGATTTGTAGATTGACACCTGTATATAACCTCTACACCCTGCTGCTCACAGAACCCCTTTAAAAGAGGTATAGCCTGGGCAGGTTTTAAAAAGAATGGGATCTAAGAGGTTAATTAGGGGTATCAAAGACAGAAGCAAGTCACAGCTTGTTATCGCAATTACAATATGGTATGCAATTAATAGCGTATATTGGTATACAGACATGAAATGTAAAGCCTGAAATTCGAAAAGCCTGACGAAGCCCGGTGTGTCTAACAGCCCTGCGGGTGAAACGCGCGTCGGCATTGGCTAAGCCGACCGGCCTACGTGGTGCACGCCACAAACACAGCCTCCTAAACCGCATGGTTGAAGGTACCTGCGGTGAAATTTACAGAAGTGTAATAACGGCACTCTGAGGATCGGAGATACGTCTGAATGAACTAAACAAGGTCGTATGTGTCACAGTAAGGTTCACTGATATGAACTGTAATACGGTCGAATATAACAATATGGTTACCAGTGAAAACTGCAATGTTTGATTGCTTTGTGAGGAATACGTTTACAAAAGAAATTCACGGATATTGCTACAATAGCTGCCAAGAATTGCAACATTGTTTTACATACGCTAAGCTGAATTTTTAACTAACAGCATCTGAATTGCTCTCTCTTCTGCTTGCTACAATGTTTCCTTTAATGCAGCTTTATGTGTCAGCTCTTCCACGATTACAGCACTATTAAGAAGATATTTTGCATTGTGCTCTATGCCACAATTCTACACTTCTGCTTATTTCTTTCTACAGCAAAGCTTTGCATGACAAACTAACAAAATACAAAAAAGCATAATAAGGGCACATACTGTCTGTATTTATTGCAAAAAGTCGCTCAAATGTGTTTTGTTAAGTGTAAACAAAGCCTAACTTAGAGATCACTTAGATCCTGGTAGATATTACCACTTGTTGTACTGCCCGGTATTATACTCTCCTTAACTGGAGTACTGTGAGCAGCTAGGTGTAGTGAATCTCGAATTTCAGGCTTTACATTTCATGTCTGTATACCAATATACGCTATTAATTGCATACCATATTGTAATTGCGATAACAAGCTGTGACTTGCTTCTGTCTTTGATACCCCTAATTAACCTCTTAGATCCCATTCTTTTTAAAACCTGCCCAGGCTATACCTCTTTTAAAGGGGTTCTGTGAGCAGCAGGGTGTAGAGGTTATATACAGGTGTCAATCTACAAATCCATGTAGGGTTTGGCTGTGTATCCATGTACTAAATGTGCACCCCTGACCGGTCAGGTTTATAACACTAACTCTAGTATATTTTGAAGTAAATTTTGTTTTCTTTTCGAAACTCCCTTTTACTAATACAATAAGTATTGAGTCCTTTCCTCAGGGGGAGTGGTGTATATATAGCTGGAAGTTTTCTCTGTTCATAATTGGATTAAAGAATTCACTGTTTAAAAACACATTTTGGTCTAATGAGCTTTATTTTCCAAAAAGAGTGCTGAAATCCCTGTCTTTTCTTAACTAGGATTACACTCCTAGATTTCTCTCTCCTCTTGCTTAATCATGATAAATTATTTATAAGGGTCTGCACCATTACCATTTAAATACTGACAGAACTAGAAGGTTTACTGTCGGCTTTACATATAAAAAGCTCTTTTACAGCAATTGCGTTCCCTCTGATATTTGTTATAATATATAATATATATATATATATATATATATATATATATATATATATATATATATATATATATATATATATATATATATATATATATATATATATATATATATAAACACACAGAGAAAACCCAGCACTCACTTACAAGCTCTCAGCTAAGATTTAAAAGCAAAAATGGAAAGGTTAGTCACCGCATCTGGCCAAATGGGACAAGCTCAGGTACCATGTCAAGGTCCTCTCCAATACCTGAGACCCTAAAACAGCCACACAATGCAAGCTTTCAAATCCAAACAAACTGAAAACAAGGGAAGGGTGCACAGGAATATGTAACCACCCTAGACATATACAAAACACGGAAGGGAACTGCACTCTCATACCGGACCGGGTACACATCCCATGACCCTGCAACATGCTCAGCCCTGGGTGCCACTGGCACTCACAGGAAGCTGTGCTGTCCCCAGAGCCACAAGCAGTTAACCCCAGACAGGTCTGGGTGCAAGAACCATAGGGAAAATTACAAAACAAATTAATACAACAATGAGCTTGTCCCATTTGGCTAGATGCGGTGACTAACCTTTCCATTTTTGCTGTTAAATCTTAGCTGAGAGCTTGGAGGTGAGTGCTGGGTTTTCTCTGTGTGTTGTATTAATTTGTTTTGTAATTTTCCCTATGGTTCTTGCACCCAGACCTGTCTGGGGTTAACTGCTTGTGGCTCTGGGGACAGCACAGCTTCCTGTGAGTGCCAGTGGCACCCAGGGCTGAGCATGTTGCAGGGTCATGGGATGTGTACCCGGTCCGGTATGAGAGTGCAGTTCCCTTCCGTGTTTTGTATATGTCTAGGGTGGTTACATATTCCTGTGCACCCTTCCCTTGTTTTCAGTTTGTTTGGATTTGAAAGCTTGCATTGTGTGGCTGTTTTAGGGTCTCAGGTATTGGAGAGGACCTTGACGTGGTACCTGAGCTTGTCCCATTTGGCCAGATGCGGTGACTAACCTTTCCATTTTTGCTTTTAAATCTTAGCTGAGAGCTTGTAAGTGAGTGCTGGGTTTTCTCTGTGTGTTGTATTAATTTGTTTTGTAATTTTCCCTATGGTTCTTGCACCCAGACCTGTCTGGGGTATATTAAAAACAGGATTTTTAATGCATTCACTTATACTGGATTGTACTTTTAAAGGACCATGAAGTACAGTAGAGGTGCATAATAAAAATATTTTTCTGACAAATTTGAAAATGTATTTGCTGGCCCCCATATCATGTATCAACCATTAGCCAGTCACAGACTTATATTGTGAACTCCTGCACATGCCCAGTAGTAGCTGGTGCCTCAGATAGTGTGCTTATAAAGAGACTGCATAATCTGATAAAGTAAATTGAAATGATTTTTTTTTTTTAAACGGCATGCTCTATCTGAATCCTGAAATTTTGATTTTGACTTTAGTGCCCCTTTAAATTGATCTAAATCATAATTTATCTTGCAAATGTTGATTTAAACACAATGGTGACTTTGTAAGTCGGAGATCTAACACAGCAAATTTAGTTTAATTTTTATGGCAATTTTGGAAATGCAAGGTATTTAGGATCTCAAATTCATGGGTCAGAGCTCATAGTTAAATGGCTTGAATTTACAAAAAGATTGTAACTTGTGTTTCTTGGTTTTGTGATTTAGATAGAGCATGCAGGTGTTACAGATTGTCCTTTTTTACTTATTTTATCAAATTGTCTTTGTTCTGTTGGTTTCCTTTGTTTAATAGTATGCCTAGGTAGGCTCAGGCGGAAAAAAAGCAGAACATTAACAACCTGCACCACCTGTAAGGGGTTAAATTGCTCTGAAGAGAGCTGCAGACACAGAAGGAAAAACAACAGCATGGTGAATAGTAACCATGCTGTAGTAGTTGTGCAACACTTCCATGTCCCTTTAAGACACTGAAATCTGGAATTCCCCTGGAAAACTATATATATCTCCTTATCTCATTTTTCTTTACAAAAGTTCTTTCAGCTTGCGAAGGGATCTCCTGTGTATGTCTCTTTAGCTCTTTCCCAGGTTTTCAATGTGATTGAGGTCTGGGCTCTGAATTTGGTTTTCCTTTCCTGAAGCCATGCTTTGGTTGACTTGGGTGTGTGCTTTGGGTTATTGTTATGTTGGAATGTTAAATAATCTTCAGCTCTCTTACAAAGGCCAGCAGGTTTTGTTCCAAAATATCTTTATATTTGGAGCTATTCATTACCCTATGTATCTTGACAAGAGCCCCTGAACCATCTGAATAGGAGCAGCCCCAAAGCATGATACTATCATCACCATGCTTCAAAGTTGGTATGGTGTTCCTTGGATGACGAGCTTTGTCTTTGCACAAAACATAACTTTTACAATCTTTTTCAATCTTTGTCTGGTCAGACCATAGCACATTTTCCCACGCCAGGGGTGACTGAATACATCTAAGCATAATTTAGACTGACTTGGATCTTCCTTTTTGTAAAAAGGTTTCCATCTTGGCAGAGGCGTAACTAGAAACCACAGGGCCGAAGGTGCAAGAATCTAAGAAGAGCCCCCCCAAAAAAGTGAATTTGATATATATATTTTTTACATTTAACACAGAAAAAAATGTGAATTAGATTATATGTCTGCATAAGGAGGTACCCTGTGCCCACAGTCTGTGAGATGGTCTGACCCCCCTATTACTGTATATAGTGACACTGTTTAACCCACCAGTACTGTATATAGTGAGTCAGTGACACAGTCTGTAATCTGTCGGTGAGATGGCTGGCCTGACCCTACCCGCCCCAGTACTTTATGAAGTGACCACAGTAGTCTGTGACATGGCCCAGGCCCCTCTGTACTGTATATAGTGGTACTGTATAGACTGACACTGTTTACCCCCCCCATGCTGTAGTAACAAGGTCTGTAATTTGCTGGTTCCACAAACATACACACACGCATAAATACACACACAGTCACATACACACACATACACACACATACACACACATACACACACATACACACACATACACACACATACACACACATACACACACATACACACACATACATACACACACATACACACACATACACACACATACACACACATACACACACATACACACACATACACACACATACACACACATACACACACATACACATACACACACATACACACACACACACACACACACACACACACACACACCAATGAGTAAAACAGAAACACTAACCCCTATAGCTGAGAGCTTGTAAGTGAGTGCTGGGTTTTCTCTGTGTGTTGTATTAATTTGTTTTGTAATTTTCCCTATGGTTCTTACACCCAGACCTGGCTGGGATTAACTGCCTGTGACTCTGGGGACTGCACAGCTTCCTGTGAGTGCCAGTGGCACCCAGGGCTGAGCATGTTGCAGGGTCATGGGATGTGTACCAGGTCCGGTATGAGAGTGCAGTTCCCTTCTGTGTTTTGTATATGTCTAGGGTGATTACATATGCCTGTGCACCCTTCCCTTGTTCCCAGTTTGTTTGGATTTGAAAGCTTGCGTTGTGTGGCTGTTTTAGGGTCCCAGGTTTTGGAAAGGACCTTGACGAGGTACCTGGGCTTGTCCCATTTGGCCAGATGCGGTAACTAACCTTTCCATTTTTGCTTTTAAATCTTAGCTGAGAGCTTGTAAGTGAGTGCTGGTTTTTCTCTGTGTGTTGTATTAATTTGTTTTGTAATTTTCCCTATGGTTCTTGCACCCAGACCTGGCTGGGGTTAACTGCTTGTGGCTCTGGGGACAGCACAGCTTCCTGTGAGTGCCAGTGGCACCCAGGGCTGAGCATGTTGCAGGGTCATGGGATGTGTACCCGGTCCGGTATGAGAGTGCAGTTCCCTTCCGTGTCTTTTAAAATGTGTAATTATATGTAGTAAAAGGAAAAAATACTTTTGCAATATGCTTTCTTTACTCAGTCCCTTTAAGTTTTTATAAAATAATGTGTTCCGCCATGTAACATTTGTTGGTTTTTTTGTTTTTTTTACAAAAGTATGCATATTTTAGCTTTAGGTGGTGGTTTTAGCAGATAGGAACAGCTTTACCAATGACATAATTTAAACCTCTAAATTTCTGCTTGTTTCTAAACCACTACAGACAGCCTTTTATCACATCCTTTTTTTTTTTTTTTTTTGCTTTTCACAAGAGGAGACTGCTAGTATATGTGGGACATATACTGTAGATATCATTGTGTTCACGCCGAGGAGTTATTTAAGAGTTGGCACAACACAGCACTAATTAACTGACTAAAATGCAAGTCAATAGATAATAAATAAAAAGTAATGTAATCAGGGGGCTGTCAGAAGATGCTTAAATACAAGGTAATTGCAGAGGTAAAAAGTATATGCAAAACTGGGGAATGGGTAATAAAGGGATTATCTATCTTTTCAAACTAGAACAATTCTATTGTAACATGTCCTTTTTATATAGGAGAAAATGTTAAGAATAATAATATTGGGAGTAAGAGAGATATTAGTGTTTAAAGGGACAGTCAAGTCCAAAAAAACCTTTCAGGTTTCTTATAGGGCATGCCATTTTAAACAACGTTCCAATTTACTTTTATCGTCAATTTTGCTTTGTTCTCTTGGTATTCTTAGTTGAAAGCTAAACCTAGGAAGGCACATATGATTTATAAGCCCTTGAAGGCCGCCTCTTATCACATGCTTTTTTAGTTTGCTTTTCACAACAGGGGAGAGGTAGTTCTTGTGAGCCATATAGATAACATTGTGATCATGCCCGTGACTTGTGGCAGACACTGCACTAATTGGCTAAAATGAAAGTCAATAGATAATAAAATGTCATGTGATCAGGGGGCTGTCAGAAGATGCTTAGATACAAGGTAATCACAGAGGTAAAAAGTATATTAATATAACCTTGTTGGTTATGCAAAACTGGGGAATGGGTAAACTCTCTCATTCTTTCCCGCCTTGATTACTGCAACTCTGTCCTCTCTGGTCTCCCCACCTGCCCCCTAGCTCCTTTACAATCCATAATGAATGCCTCTGCCAGACTCATCTTCCTTACATGTCGCTCTTCATCTGCTGCTCCTCTCTGCCAATCCCTCTCACTCTGACATACAAAGCCCTCAACTGCACTGCTCTCCCCTATATCTCAGACCTTGTCTCCAGATACTCTCCCTCCCGTCCCCTTCGCTCTGCTCATGACCTCCTACTCTCCTCCTCTCTGGTTACCTCATCGCACTCCCGTTTACAGGACTTCTCCAGACTGGCTCCCATCTTGTGGAACTCTCTGCCTCGCCCCACATGACTCTCCCCTAGTTTTAACAGCTTGAAGCGCTCCCTAAATACTCTACTGTTCAGGGATGCATACAACCTACGCTAACCTTACTTTATACCAGTTCCACTCCTCCATTGCTATCCCCTGAACCCCCTTAAGTTCAGATGTTTGTATATCACCTTCTTAAGAGCTAATTACAACAGTGCAACTCTTGGCAGGGCCCTCTACCCATCTGATTCCTTTAATTGTTTTGTTGTACTCAGTTGGCGCTCTACAAATAACCGATAATAATAATAAAGGGGTTATCTATCTTTTTAAACAACACAAATTCTGGTGTTGACTGTCCCTTTAATGTTTGTTTGAGAAACCCTTCTATCTGTTCCCAATAAAACCTAATTTCTGGGCAGGACCACCATATGTGGGAATGAGTTCCTATGTCCCCATATTTTCTCCAGCAGCTGGATGAGGCACCTGGAAATATTTCTCATATTCTTTGGGGTGTAAGATACCAACGTGAAAGAATTTTGAAATTTAGTTTTATAGTTGTGGAGAGATGGGTATGGGTCACTATAAAGCTTTGTTTTCATTGTATATCTGTTATTTGGCATTGAAGTTCAGATTCCCATTTTTACAAGTATACAGGTCTTTTGTTTGGGAAGGAGCCTTTGAGTAGTTTATATGTGATAGAGAGGTGAGATCTGTGTGTTTTGGTGTTGATACATATACTTTCAAATGGAGTAAGGGATCTTAGAATGTTTTGTTTATAGGGACTTGTAGTTATTTCATGACAGATTTGAAGATATGCAAACCATTTATTAAATGGGGGTCCCAAAGTGTCATTTAATGTAACTCTGACATGTTTCGTATGGGTCAGTAAGAAGATAGGAAGATTCTTGTATTCTATTTTCTTCTTAAAAGGAAAGAGTCCACAGCTGCATTCATTACTTTTGGGAATTAAGAACCTGGCCACCAGGAGGAGGCAAAGACTCCTCCCACTCCCCTCAACCCCCCCCCCCAGTAATTTTTTGCCTTTCGTCCCAGGAGGTTGGCAGAGACGTGTCAGAATTTTTAATTTTTGTTTTTGTCTCTTATGGAGGGTAGTACTATTTGGCATGGGACGGGAGTTTTAAGTAGTCCTGTCAGTCTCTGAGTGAGGGCTTGGATGAAAGTTAGAGTCTGGAGATGCAGGAACTTTCTTTCTGCAAAACTCGTGTTAACAGCTCCTCAAGCAATTGGCATTGTCGAACTTCACTCCGCTGCCTGCTTTCTTCTCTCAAGTCCATGACGGAGGCGATGCTACTATCCGTCACACTTGAAAGGCCCCGTTTCTTTTCCACGGTGTAGATTCCGGTAAGATTGTTTCATTTTACTTTATTCAATGTACTGTAATGTGAATGTCTCCAGTGAGGCTATCACCTTGCAGGTTTAACTTATAACATAAGGGTCCCATTTCCGCATTCCCGACAGTGTGGCGACTGAGTTATTCTAGTCCGCAGGGGTCTGGTCATAGGAGGTGGTGAGTGCCCCAGACATTGGTGGTGTCAGGTGCCGTTTTTGTTTTTTACTTTTTATAGTCCATATTTATATATCCTCTTTACAGTTATGGAGGATTCTGATGCTGAGACTGTGCTCATTTCAGATTCAGTTACGGTTTGGCCTCGTTGACTCCTGTCAACCAGTTTTGTTCCATATGCCATATGAGAGCACCCAGTTCCTCGGGCTCGGGGAATCAGGGATCTGCTGAGCCATCTGCCTCTGGGGGTCCTGTCCTCCAGGGGGCGAGTTCTCTACCAATTCTTCCTGCTACACATGCGGGTAACCCAGTTTATGGTTCCTCCACACGGGGTGGCGTTTTTCCCCCCGGAGGTAGCAGCACTTTTTTCGCTTTCAGATATTGTTGGCAATTGTTTCTTTGCAGAGTCCAGACGTTTCTTTGAGAATGTGCTCGTGCCCTATTGTCCCGGGTCTTCCGCCTTGGGGTGGGCCTCTACAGTTCCCTGCGGGTGTAACTCTTCCGGAGTGTTGTGCCTTTCGTTACAGGATTGCGCGCCTTAGCGTGTTGCTTAGACATCTTTTTCAGTTATTAATTGACCCTATCGTTAACAGATATGGGAACTTTCAGTCTGATCATTCGAATAGTGCACCTCATTAGACATGTGGGGTTATCTCCTGTTTGTCTTTATTTGAGATCTTTCCCAGTTTTATTGAAAGTTAGGGCTCCGTTTGGCTGGTCCTGCGGGTAGGCCTTTGTCTTTTGGGCGTTAACCTTTGGGTTGCCTTATATTTTATGTTGTATACGATGGGATGTTTTTTATTTGTGTTTTCCTTCGGGAACCATCTGGGATCGATACTCCTTGTTACTTCTCCGGAAGTTGTTTGGATATGTTAGTCCTATGTTTAATAATGTCTGTTTTTGTTTTTCCCCTATGTGGGAGAATTTATAAAGCTTGCCGGTTAGGACCCCGAGTACAGGCTGGTCCTGTCGGGTTCATTTGGTTTGTGGCTGTTCTGTCGGACCTATTCGGTAGTGGCGCTGATTGCTCAAGTTATCTTTGTTTTTATGTTCAACTAAGTATTCTAGAGGACCTGTGGGTCGCAAGGTGGGATAGGATTGTTTCAGTCCTTATAGCCTTTAGCCATAGATGACTGGGCAGCTTCGCTATGTCGTGTTATTTGACATCTGATTTCATCAGAACCTAGAGTTTCCTCCTCCATATGGGGGAGGGCTGGCGGGCGTAACGCCCCGTTACCATTGAGGAGTGGTTTTGCCTTCAGTTTTAGGCTTCTGGATGGTCCTATTGGGACCTTATCCAACAGTTTGTATGGATAGCTGTACAGCATGCGGAAGGTTTTCTACTTTAAAACCTGTTGCAAATTTTGGCACCTTAAGGGTGCGTATATGCAGTTTCTAGTGTTCCTAGATACGGTTTTTACTCCGGGCCGTGTAGGGTCTGTCTGAGGTCTTCTTCCTTTGTCTCCGACTGAGTTAGATCTCCTTCGGGATCTGTGTTCCGGACGTTGGTTGCTCCCTGTAGGGACTTGCTTAGCTCAGGGTTTTCCAGAGCTGGGAAGGCTTAGCACCTTTCTCTCCTCTGTGTCCTCTGCCTGTGTGGAGGTGATGGGGAGACTAGCCCTGCTAGTGGGGTTTTTGAACTTTAAGGTATCCATTTTGTTGTCCTGGGGCCATTGTGAAGTCCCATCATTAGGCTTCTAGCCTTGCTCCTTGGAGAGTTGGACTTTATCTAGGGGTGGTTCCTTCCTTTGGTCGGGGCTTTAGAGTTCTCTTTGCTGTCCAGATTCTCTGGATATACTCCATTCCCTTTGTCTGTTTTTTTTGACCAGTAGGGGTGTTTAGTTCCAGGGTATAGTTGCCTGAACTATTAGGTACCCGGACCTGTTTTTCTTCCTGAGTCTTCCTCTTCTGGGGAGTTGCTCCTGTCCCAGTTTTGGATTGTTTTGGTTCTCAGGGCTGGTCAGGATGTTCCACTCTGGGGGGGAACGGGAGCTATGTCCTTGCTCCATTTACCTAACCGGGTCAGGGTTGACCCGGTTTATCAGAGTATTTATTACTTCTTGCCACAGAGTAACCCATGTCATCTGGGGTTAGGTGGGTGGCTTGCGCCTCAAGATTGGTGGGTTTCTACCCAGCTGCTGGAGCTGATTTCCAGTTTCTGGTGCGCCTTAGGATTGAATTCCCCTTTTTGCCAGTTTACCCATTGATTCTCTGCTCTGCAGGCGAATGGGTTGGCTGTGCCTCTGTTGGGTGAACTACTTGTGAGGGGGTCCTTTTCAGGACATTTGAATCCGACCTCTTTCCTTTTTCTTTAGGGGATATTCTCTTCTTAGGGAGTCGGATCCCTTCTTAGGGGCTTCTCCTAGTCGGGAAGTGGAAAGTGGACTGGGTTTCCCCTGGAATCTTGCTGGTTCCATGTCAGACTGTGGGGCCTTGTTTTGATAGATTCTTCGGTCTATGGCCTTGTCTGTTTTCAGAGTTGTGTTGTACTTGTACTCTGGGAGGATGGCTCTGCCATCTTTACGCTCGTTCCTGTACCATTTTCGGGATTCTTGGTTCCCTTGTATTGGTGGCCCAGCTGGGTCTGTTGTTCAGGATGCCAGAGTGGTCTATGGGTCACAGTATCCTTTGGGATGTGTGAGCTTGCTGAGTCTATTTTGATAGCTCAGTCTGAAGGAGATGGTTTTTCCTTTCTCCTTTTAGTTTGACAGGAGAGGAGACAGTTTCCTCTTCCTTCGGGTTCTGAGGGTATTCTATCCTTCTCGGGGGGGGGGGGGGGCCTAGATGGAGGCTTTGTGTTCTCATTTTTTGGGACCTGTGAGTAGGTCCGGCGGCTTAGGTTGCCTGGAGCGTGCCCTCTGTCGGGGGCTGTTTTTGTGCGCTCCGTTTCTCGATGACTGCTTCTTTTTTCCTTGCAAGCTTCCTCTCTGTCATCCTGTTATGGACTCTGTGTTCTCGAACCTGGGGTTTCGCCTGGGTCTATTACACGCTATTTCACGGTCGAATACTTGGGTATTCTGTGGGCAGGCGCTGGGAGGACTTTGCTTGCAGGTTGTTGGGGAGATGTCTTTTCGGTCTCCGTGCCCGGTGTTATCCCGGGTTTCGCCTGGTATAGGCATGGCCTCTTTCCCTGTTTGGGTTCATTTGGGTCTCTGTGTGTTGGGCCCACTCTTGGAGGTGCTGTTTTTTGTATTGAGGGACTTGCGGTTTCCTCAGTCCTCCTTTGCCTTGTTCCCCTTGGGGTTTTCGGCTGGTTCACCCTTTATTTGTGAGGGGTGAGTGTTGGGGGACCGTCTGTTGGTCGACGGTGTCTCTTGGTGGACTGTTGGCTCAGTCGAGTCCGTTTGGTGGTCTCTAGTTTGGCTCTGGACTGGCTGCGAGTCAGTGTCAATGTGGCTTTTTCTTGAAATTAAAATTTTATTGGGTAGAGGTTCAGGCCTGGTGCTCTGTTTGGGCCGCCTATTGTACCCTCCCGTCTTGGCATTCAGTGTCCTCTATAGCTTGGGTATTGTTTCCCAAAAGTAATGAATGCAGCTGTGGACTCTTTCCATTAAAAAGAAAAACATAAATTATACTTACCTGATAATTTCCTTTTTCTTCTGATGGAAAGAGTCCACAGCTCCCCACCTGTAATTTTGTGTGGGGCGTCCTTATATTCTTCTGGCACCTTTTCGCCCTTATATTTCTTCTACTGTTCCTTGTTCCTCGGCAGAATGACTGGGGGATGAGGGGAGTGGGAGGAGTATTTAAGCCTTTGGCTGGGATGTCTTTGCCTCCTCCTGATGGCCAGGTTCTTAATTCCCAAAAGTAATGAATGCAGCTGTGGACTCTTTCCATCAGAAGAAAAGGAAATGATCAGGTAAGCATAATTTATGTTTTTTTCATGGTTATGTGAAAAGGGGCATTAACTTAATTTTTTTGATTGTTTACCAGTGGCGTTAGAGGTGAAACTGGTGTAGAAATCTAATTGTTGTTTGAAATTGTTTTGTCCCAAACGTCTAAAGTGGCTTTAACGAATTTTATTATTGGGGATATTTTCTGGTCTAGCTGATTTATGTAACCAACATATGTGTTCATGCTGTGTAAATTAGATAGATTAGCTTCCATATGGACCCACAATTTAGAAGGACAAGCGTGGTCCCAAGCTATTACGCGGCCCAGGTGTGCTGCCCTATAGTAATTTAATAGGTTAGGAATGTTAAGACCACCATCTTCCTTACATCGATATAGGGTTTGTCTGGATACTCTAGGTTTCTTATAAGGACAATATGAAAGTCTCCATTTTTTATATACACATACATACATGAATGAAGTGGTCTGGAGGTTAATGTAGTTAGTCTGAAACAAATCTTGCGGATTGATTGGGATAGTCAGTCCAAGGTATTTGAGTTTATTTACTATCAGGAAATTAGTTTTCTGTCTTATATAGTTTGTCATTCACTGTCATGTGTTTAGGCATGAGTTCCCATATTTATTTAGACATTAGAGACCTGCTTATACTCTTCTAGAGCAGAGCTTTCCAAACTTCATGTTGGTGACACACTTTTTAGACCTACATCATTTTGCGACACAGTAATTAATTCAGTTGTACTAGCAAAAAGGAGATTAAACTAACTTGTTTTAAGAGATACGGACACATACATAAATTATATAATAATGAAATTTACAATTAACAGTATGTATGTGCAAGAATTAAAAAAAGTTTAACACCAATAGCTACTTACTATTTTAATGTGATGTATGAGGTTGATGGGATGAACACAGTTTCGGAATATTTGGTGGAATATTAAATAAAGATACCCACATTTCATCATCAAGCATTTTTAAGTTTCCACTTCCTATCCATATATCAAGAGCTAGAGCAGCAATGCACTACTGGGAGCTAGTTGTAATAAACCCCCACTGACTTCAGCTCAGCATTTAAGCTGCCGCCCTCTGAGCTCGGTGAGTCCGATTGACTACTGCCCGCGCTGCAAACCCATTGCTGTCCCACTCAATGACTATACAATGACTATACATGCAGTCACAAGCCAATTAAGGAGACTACACATGCAGTCAGGAGCCAATGTGCCGCCAAAGCCGCCAATGGGAATAGTTTCAGTTCCCACTGAGCTGCGCCAATTGGTTAAGATGATCTGTGACCCACAAGCTATCAATCACGTGTCAACCATGTGATATGCGTAGCAGGCAGGCGGAAAGTCAGAAACCAAAAAAAATAAATTGAAAAAAATTTGTGCTGAAGCAGGGAAGCAGGGACACACCTACACGCTGCTGCCGACACACTAGTGTGTCCCGACACACAGTTTGGAAAGCACTGTTCTAGAGTATGAATCAATGCTGGTAAAGAGTATGTTGAAGATTGTAGTGTGAAGACAATATCGTCAACAAAAAGGAGGCACTTTTGAGTAATATTTCCATAAGTGATGCCTATGATATTTGGATGTTTTCTAATCTGTATTGATAGTATTTCGAGCGTCAGGGCAAAAAGCAAGGGAGATAATTGGCAACCTTTCCGGGTACCGTTAGATATTGGAAAGGGTTGAGATATTGTGTTGTTGATTTTGATTTTGGCATGAGGGTTAGTATATAATGCTTGGATTCTAGATATAAAGGTATTATAAAATCCAAACTTTGACAGGGCCGACCACATAAAGTTCCAATCAACCCTGTCAAAAAGCCTTCTCTGCATCTGTGGAGAGGAGGAGTAAGGGACGCTGATGGTCTGAGGCTGATTGGAGGGCATGTAGCAACCTTATGGTATTGTCTTTGGCCTCTCGGCCTTTGACAAATAGATTCATGCTTTTTCAAATAAAGATACCAAGATAATGAAGAAAAATTAAGAATAACAGTAAATTAGAAAGTTGCTTAAAATTGTTCTTCTTTCCATGGAACAAGAGACACAAATTGCTCAAATCATGTCTACTAGACCCCCTAAAGACCTATATTTATAGCCCAATATTTAGCCATTAAATTAGTATGGGGAAGAGGGCAATGTTGAGCAATATGTATAACTCTTAAGAATAAAGAGAAAAAACTGTACTCATTTGCGTGTGCAGCAATACCCTCCAGGGTCCACCTTTTTGTTTCAATATCCAGCTGCTCCATCAGTCCACAATACACTTGTCCTCGCCAATGGCATTCCTTCTATTCAATGATGTAACAATGGCTGCAAAAATTAAACCCCAACTAGCTAAATTCCACGGTCTTGTTACAAGCATAAATATCACCAGTCAGTATGGGATTATTGTAACACCCATACAGAGATCTCCATCACAACTTGCATCACAAGAAAAGGAAAAATAGGGTTACAATAAAAGTTTCATATTTGAGTATAGTTAAAATAAGCATTGGCTGTACAATCAATTACCGCAACCTGAGCGATCGTTCCATAGAATCATGCTAAGGTAGGCCTAAGAGTGTGCACTTGTCTTGTGCACAATATATGGCAACAGTGCCTGCAATAATGTTTGTTACAATGTTATACATTATTGCAAACATTGCTTCCACTCATGAGCCTACCTAAGTATACTTTTATATTACAATCTCAGAGTTTATCCCGTGTCTTTAAATTTTAAGAATCTCCTTCCAATTTACTGCCATTATCAAATTTTGCACAATCTTTTTATATATACGCTTTTTGAGGCACCTGCTCGTACTGAGCTTAATTAATTCCCTTCTGCAGAGTAATAACACTTGGCAAGGCAGTCTGGAGGGCCAGCACCTGACTGAAGATAGAGATAATAATGTGTAGATTTATTTTAGAACATTTTGATTGTTTTGGCAAGTACACATGTTACTGGAGAATATAATGGACTAGTGTAAAGAAAATGGTCTGCTGAAATTAAGTTAATTGAAACTCGGTTCATTTACTGGGTTACAAATGGTACTGCAACTTATTGATAATCCAGAGATGGCTGCAATACAGGCGGTCAAAACTGGTACTAGCTATACAAGCCTTTAACTGTCTGCAAAGCTGTTTTGTTTTTTTTTTGGGTTTTTTTTCGGAATGTAAGACGTTTGTATGAGCAATGCACCTTTTTTATTACTACTTCTATGTTAGACTATGTCTGCAGCTAATTTGCAATGCAATTTTTAACTACTGTACTAGATTATAAAACTTTAAATATTGCTTTATTCTCCATTTAACTAACACATTGCAATTGAACTGGTGCTTTAGTGAAACTGCCTAATTTAAAATTGAGTTTGATTTAAAAATGAGCTGCAGAAACATTTCTACTAAAAAAAAATCTCATCGCAGAAAGTGAAAAAAAGTTCTGCCTCTGGGGCAAACATAAGGGGACAGTGCAGATTTGTCCCCTATGTCTCTGTTCAGTCAAAATAGCTCTTGTACTCTTTGTTTACGTCATCTATTAAGAAGGATACCAAGGTTCCTACCTCAAACATACACCCAGGATGGGGAAAGAGTAATCGGTTAATGAAGCTTGTCACTCTGTGTTCTTACCCAGCAATCTAAAAAAAACAAGCTGCAAAACAAATATTTTATAGTGTACATGTACAAGTTGTTTTTATATGAACAGTATTTGCTCAAATCTATATTATATATTTAATTACAAATAAACAGCAGTAATCAAATCTGAATTATTTTCTTTTGCATTAAAAGTAGTAGGAAATATACGTTCCTATTTTCTTCTGTTATGTGTGATCAGTCCACGGGTCATCATTACTTCTGGGATATAACTCCTCCCCAACAGGAAATGCAAGAGGATTCACCCAGCAGAGCTGCATATAGCTCCTCCCCTCTACGTCAGTCCCAGTCATTCTCTTGCACCCAACGACTAGATAGGATGTGTGAGAGGACTATGGTGATTATACTTAGTTTTTATGACTTCAATCAAAAGTTTGTTATTTTAAAATAGCACCGGAGCGTGTTATTACTTCTCTGGCAGAGTTTGAGGAAGAATCTGTCAGAGTTTTTTACTATGATTTTAACCGGAGTAGTTAAGATCATATTGCTGTTCTCGGCCATCTGAGGGAGGTAAAGGCTTCAGATCAGGGGACAGCGGGCAGATGAATCTGCATTGAGGTATGTAGCAGTCTTTATTTTCTGAATGGAATTGATGAAAAAATCCTGCCATACCGTTAAAATGACATGTATGTATACACTTCAGTATTCTGGGGATGGTATTTCACCGGAACTACTCTGTTAAAGGTCACTAATCCTTTTTAATAACTATTTATCATGTTAAACGTTTTTGCTGGAATGTAGAATCGTTTACATTGCTGAGGTACTGTGTGAATAAATATTTGGGCATTATTTTCCACTTGGCAGTTTTTTTGCTTTAATTGTGACAGTTTCGTTTCTCTTCACTGCTGTGTGGGAGAGGGAGGGGCCGTTTTTGGCGCTCTTTGCTACGCATCAAAAAATACCAGTCAGTTACTTTTATATTTCCTGCATGATCCGGTTCATCTCTGATAGATCTCAGGGGTCTTCAAACTTCTTTGAAGGGAGGTAAATTCTCTCAGCAGAGCTGTGAGAATTCTTATAGTGACTGTGAATAAAAACGTTGCTTTGTATTTTTTATGTCAAATTTAATTATTGTTATTTTACTAATGGGAACAAACCTTTGCTAAAAGTTTTGTTGTTTTAAAGTTTGATGCTATAACTGTTTTTCAGTTCATTATTTCAACTGTCATTTAATCGTTAGTACCTCTTTGAGGCACAGTACGTTTTTTGCTAAAAAAGATTATAACCAAGTTGTAAGTTTTTTTGCTAGTGTGTTAAACATGTCTGACTCAGAGGAAGATATCTGTGTCATTTGTTCCAATGCCAAGGTGGAGCCCAATAGAAATTTATGTACTAACTGTATTGATGCTACTTTAAATAAAAGTCAATCTGTACAATGTGAACAAATTTCACCAAACAGCGAGGGGAGAGTTATGCCGACTAACTCGCCCCACGCGGCAGTACCTGCATCTCCCGCCCGGGAGGTGCGTGATATTTTGGCGCCTAGTACATCTGGGCGACCATTACAGATAACATTACAAGATATGGCTACTGTTATGACTGAAGTTTTGTCTAAATTACCAGAACTAAGAGGCAAGCGTGATCACTCTGGGGTGAGAACAGAGTGCGCTGACAATGCTAGGGCCATGTCTGATACTGCGTCACAGCTCGCAGAGCATGAGGACGGAGAGCTTCATTCTGTGGGTGACGGTTCTGATCCAAACAGATTGGACTCAGATATTTCAAATTTTAAATTTAAATTGGAGAACCTCCGTGTATTACTAGGGGAGGTCTTAGCAGCTCTCAACGATTGTAACACCGTTGCAATACCAGAGAAACTGTGTAGGTTGGATAAATACTTTGCGGGTACCGGCGAGTACTGACGTTTTTCCTATACCTAAGAGACTAACTGAAATTGTTACTAAGGAGTGGGATAGACCCGGTGTGCCGTTCTCACCCCCTCCAATTTTTAGAAAGATGTTTCCAATAGACGCCACCACTCGGGACTTATGGCAAACGGTCCCCAAGGTGGAGGGAGCAGTTTCTACTTTAGCTAAGCGTACCACTATCCCGGTGGAGGATAGCTGTGCTTTCTCAGATCCAATGGATAAAAAATTAGAGGGTTACCTTAAGAAAATGTTTGTTCAACAAGGTTTTATATTACAACCCCTTGCATGTATCGCGCCGATTACGGCTGCGGCAGCATTTTGGATTGAGTCGCTTGAAGAGAACCTTAGTTCATCTACGCTAGACGACATTACGGACAGGCTTAGAGTCCTTAAACTAGCTAATTCCTTCATTTCGGAGGCCGTAGTACATTTAACCAAACTTACGGCTAAGAACTCAGGATTCGCCATACAGGCACGTAGGGCGCTGTGGCTAAAATCCTGGTCAGCTGATGTTACTTCTAAGTCCAAATTACTTAATATACCTTTCAAGGGGCAGTCTTTATTTGGGCCCGGTTTGAAAGAGATTATCGCTGACATTACAGGAGGTAAGGGCCACGCCCTACCTCAAGACAAAGCCAAAGCTAAGGCTAGACAGTCTAATTTTCGCCCCTTTCGGAACTTCAAAACAGGAGCAGCATCAACCTCCACTGCACAAAACAGGAAGGAGCTGTTGCTCGTTACAGGCAAGGCTGGAAGCCTAACCAGTCCTGGAACAAGAGCAAGCAGGCCAGGAAACCTGCTGCTGCCCCAAAGACAGCATGAACCGAGAGCCCCCGATCCGGGACCGGATCTAGTGGGGGGCAGACTCTCTCTCTTCGCCCAGGCCTGGGCAAGAGATGTTCAGGATCCCTGGGCACTAGAGATCATATCTCAGGGATACCTTCTAGACTTCAAATTATCTCCCCCAAGAGGG
The DNA here is from genome assembly GCF_027579735.1 of Bombina bombina. NCBI lineage: Eukaryota > Metazoa > Chordata > Amphibia > Anura > Bombinatoridae > Bombina > Bombina bombina. The sequence goes on along the minus strand of NC_069499.1, from coordinate 338,611,752 downwards.
AGATTTCATCTGTCAAGGTTGTCAACAAACCAGATAAAGAAAGAAGCGTTTCTACGCTGCGTACAAGATCTGTTAATAATGGGAGTGATCCATCCGGTTCCGCGGTCGGAACAAGGACAAGGGTTCTACTCAAACCTGTTTGTGGTTCCCAAAAAAGAGGGAACTTTCAGGCCAATCTTAGATTTAAAGATTCTAAACAAATTCCTAAGAGTTCCATCGTTCAAAATGGAAACTATTCGGACAATCTTACCCATGATCCAAGAGGGTCAGTACATGACCACAGTGGATTTAAAGGATGCTTACCTTCACATACCGATCCACAAAGATCATCACCGGTATCTAAGGTTTGCCTTCTTAGACAGGCACTACCAGTTTGTAGCTCTTCCATTCGGATTGGCTACGGCTCCAAGAATCTTCACAAAGGTTCTGGGTGCCCTTCTGGCGGTACTAAGACCGCGAGGGATTTCGGTAGCTCCATACCTAGACGACATTCTAATACAAGCTTCAAGCTTTCAAACTGCCAAGTCTCATACAGAGTTAGTTCTGGCATTTCTAAGGTCGCATGGATGGAAAGTGAACGAAAAGAAGAGTTCTCTTTTTCCTCTCACAAGAGTTCCATTCTTGGGGACTCTTATAGATTCTGTAGAAATGAAGATTTACCTGACAGAGGACAGGTTAACAAAGCTTCAAAATGCATGCCGTGTCCTTCATTCCATTCAACACCCGTCAGTAGCTCAATGCATGGAGGTGATCGGCTTAATGGTAGCGGCAATGGACATAGTACCTTTTGCACGCCTACACCTCAGACCTCTGCAATTATGCATGCTAAGTCAGTGGAATGGGGATTACTCAGATTTGTCCCCTACTCTGAATCTGAATCAAGAGACCAGAAATTCTCTTCTATGGTGGCTTCATCGGCCACACCTGTCCAGGGGGATGCCATTCAGCAGGCCAGACTGGACAATTGTAACAACAGACGCCAGCCTACTAGGTTGGGGCGCTGTCTGGAATTCTCTGAAGGCTCAGGGACTATGGAATCAGGAGGAGAGTCTCCTTCCAATAAACATTCTGGAATTGAGGGCAGTTCTCAATGCCCTTCTAGCTTGGCCCCAATTAACAACTCGGGGGTTCATCAGGTTTCAGTCGGACAACATCACGACTGTAGCTTACATCAACCATCAGGGAGGGACAAGAAGCTCCCTAGCAATGGTGGAAGTATCAAAGATAATTCGCTGGGCAGAGTCTCACTCTTGCCACCTGTCAGCAATCCACATCCCGGGAGTGGAGAACTGGGAGGCGGATTTCTTGAGTCGCCAGACTTTTCATCCGGGGGAGTGGGAACTTCATCCGGAGGTCTTTGCCCAAATACTTCGACGTTGGGGCAAACCAGAGATAGATCTCATGGCGTCTCGCCAGAACGCCAAACTTCCTCGCTACGGGTCCAGATCCAGGGATCCGGGAGCGGTTCTGATAGATGCTTTGACAGCACCTTGGAACTTCGGGATGGCTTATGTGTTTCCACCCTTTCCGCTTCTTCCTCGATTGATTGCCAAAATCAAGCAGGAGAGAGCATCAGTGATTCTAATAGCGCCTGCATGGCCACGCAGGACTTGGTATGCAGATCTAGTGGACATGTCATCCTGTCCGCCTTGGTCTCTACCTCTAAGACAGGACCTTCTGATACAGGGTCCATTCAAACATCAAAATCTAACTTCTCTGAAGCTGACTGCTTGGAAATTGAACGTTTGATTTTATCAAAACGTGGTTTTTCTGAGTCGGTTATTGATACCCTGATACAGGCTAGGAAGCCTGTTACCAGAAAGATTTACCATAAAATATGGCGTAAGTACCTATACTGGTGCGAATCCAGACATTACTCCTGGAGTAAGGTTAGGATCTCTAGGATATTGGCTTTTCTACAAGAAGGGTTAGAAAAGGGTTTATCAGCTAGTTCATTAAAGGGACAGATTTCAGCTCTGTCCATCTTGTTACACAGGCGTCTGTCAGAAAATCCAGACGTCCAGGCTTTTTGTCAGGCCTTAGCTAGGATCAAGCCTGTGTTTAAAGCTGTTGCTCCGCCATGGAGTTTAAACTTAGTTCTTAACGTTTTACAGGGTGTTCCATTTGAACCCCTTCATTCCATTGATATAAAATTGTTATCTTGGAAAGTTCTGTTTTTAATGGCTATTTCCTCGGCTCGAAGAGTCTCTGAGTTATCAGCCTTACATTGTGAATTCTCCTTATCTGATTTTTCACTCAGACAAGGTAGTTCTGCGTACTAAACCTGGGTTCTTACCTAAGGTGGTCACTAACAGGAATATCAATCAAGAGATTGTTGTTCCATCCTTGTGTCCAAATCCTTCTTCAAAGAAGGAACGTCTTCTACACAATCTGGATGTAGTTCGTGCCCTCAAGTTCTACTTGCAGGCAACTAAAGATTTTCGCCAAACTTCTTCCCTGTTTGTCGTTTATTCTGGACAGAGGAGAGGTCAAAAAGCTTCTGCTACCTCTCTCTCTTTTTGGCTTCGTAGCATAATACGTTTAGCCTATGAGACTGCTGGTCAGCAGCCTCCTGAAAGAATTACAGCTCACTCCACTAGAGCTGTGGCTTCCACTTGGGCCTTTAAGAATGAGGCCTCTGTTGAACAGATTTGCAAGGCTGCAACTTGGTCTTCGCTTCATACTTTTTCCAAATTTTACAAATTTGACACTTTTGCTTCTTCGGAGGCTATTTTTGGGAGAAAGGTTCTTCAGGCAGTGGTTCCTTCTATATAATGAGCCTGCCTATCCCTCCCGTCATCCGTGTACTTTTGCTTTGGTATTGGTATCCCAGAAGTAATGATGACCCGTGGACTGATCACACATAACAGAAGAAAACATAATTTATGCTTACCTGATAAATTCCTTTCTTCTGTTGTGTGATCAGTCCACGGCCCGCCCTGTCTTAAGGCAGGTAAATATCTTTTAAATTATACTCCAGTCACCACTTCACCCTTGGTTACTCCTTTCTCGTTGATTCTTGGTCGAATGACTGGGACTGACGTAGAGGGGAGGAGCTATATGCAGCTCTGCTGGGTGAATCCTCTTGCATTTCCTGTTGGGGAGGAGTTATATCCCAGAAGTAATGATGACCCGTGGACTGATCACACAACAGAAGAAAGGAATTTATCAGGTAAGCATAAATTATGTTTTTTATCCTTCTCTGTAGATCATGAAATATATGTTTCTGGTAACACTGGCTGTGTGGCAGTAGCATATCATTATGGTCTAGATTACAAGAGAAAAACAATTTTGCAGAATATTTCTAGAGGTAATTGTGCATGAGGGAAATTAATAACATGAGTATATTACAAGCATCTGCACTCATAAGCTGTGAGTAAACTATTTTCGCTTAAGCGTAAATATTGTTCGTATGCAAATTATCAGAACAGGAAGCAAAACGTGTTATCCGAAACCTAAGTTTCATGTTGAACAAATGCTATACAATTATGCAATTGTCCTTCAACAGGTCTATACATTACTTACAAGGGTTTTGGATCGATACCTTTCTAGAGTGTGAAATGGAAATAGCCATTTACGTTTGTAAAATTAACCTTTCTAGTTTTTAAAACTTGTTAATGAATTATTTATCCATTTGAGCTGGGGCATTATGTGTATAGCGGGCAGGTGTGTGTGAAGTTTTTATGTGCATTATACTGCAATATAACTTAATATACATTTCTTTTTAATTTGGTTAATGTAGGTAATGAGTTTTGTACAAGAACAAATGTGATGGTGCACAAAAAAGGATAAAAGTCCCAGGTTATCACTGTGGTAATGCTCAGCAGGTGAACCTCAGGGAAAAAAAAAAAGAAGAAACACATATAGTGAAGTTCTGTGGTTATGTGAAATTTACAGCAGAACCTAGAAAAGGTACTCACATTGTTTAGAGCTTCAAAATCAAGCTCTAGATATATAGGCACAGGAAGTTCCTAATAGGAGGCAAGGCAAAGAAGGATGTTCCAGCTCCAAAGGATGAATCAGAAGTGGTTAAAAAGTATAGCAAATTTATTAAAAACAAGGCATATAATGACTGTCCCAATCATAGACTACTACAAACAAAAGACTGTGTGCATCACAATGTCCAATGAATGCTCTGTTAGTCTGGTAAGGAACAAGGCTCCGCCCCTTTTGTGACGGAACTACTCCAACGATAGTTTCATCAATCACAGCTTGGCTTTTTCAAGGATGACTTCAAGATGGTCCTGATTACCTTTTATAGTTGTAACTCCACCTCTGATTGGGTCCTGGATTCTTATGCAGGTGTTTTGACAGAGTCCCCATGTCTTATTGATTTAATTAAGAAAAACACTTTGCCACATAGCAAAAATACATATAATTGGCATCTTATCAAATACAATTCATTTATACATAATTAACAAACATAAAAATTTACTTAAACATTCAATAAAACCTTATAAATCTAAAAGTAAATGTGGGAATCGAACCTCTGTCTTAAGTGTTCAAATTTTTTTTTAAAATTATGTCTCTACATTCTGAGCTAATGTTATACAGAAATATCCATAAAATGACATCACCTGGAATCGAACCAATGTCCTCAAGTTTGTAAAAATTATTATGTTACTGTGATAGTACACCAGGCTATTTTAAGTTTCAGAAATATTCAAAAAGCATAAAGTGATTATAACCAGAGGAGAAAATTATTCTGAAAAATGAGGCAATTCAAAATTTATTTAAATCATTGGGAATCGAACCTTAGTCTTAAAGGTTCATAAGATGGCTAGATCTATGTTTTAGCATCCTGAGCTTACAGGATTGTTCTAAACCTTTATACTTTTTATTAATATTAACAATTGGTTGTATTGTGCAGAGAAATTTATAAAATAGCATCTACCTGGAATCGAACCAATGTTCTCAAGATCTTAAAATGATTATATTACTGTCACAACCCACTAGGCTATTTGAATTTCTGAAATGTGTAAAAGGTATAGAGTAATCATAACCAGAGAGGAATATTATTCTAAAAAGTGATGCAATTCAAAATCTTTATTTAAACCATTTGGAATAAAGGTGTTTAGATCAAAGATCCATTTCATTTCCAATCTACCTAAGATCGCATTAATGTCCCCACCTCTCCAATGTAATTGGGGCTTTTGGATACCCAAATGTAATTTTATATGTTTAGGATCACAGTTGATCCTAAACATATAAAATTATAGAGCTTGAGAAAGGCACCTTTGCCGAAATGCATAGCTCCTTTTTTTTTTTTTTTGTCCTAAATCGGCTTCCGTAGCCACAACTATCCTGCAAAGACTACACCTGAGATTAATACAAAGTAGTCTGACACGCTACACAGTGGCGCAACTCTCGGAGAGACTGTTCACAAGCTGACGGACTCACACGCTGACAGATTACAACAAGCCAAATATCCCACGGGACACTTATGAGGACACAAAGCACCCACCCGGTGTAAGTAAAAACTAACACCTTTTGTTTTATAACTTTTATACTTGTGACAAGGATCCCCCTGTCTCATTACAGGATTCCCGGTTATACCTTGCAGCCTCCACGCAATCGATCCTTTGGATAATAGGCACCATCATTCATTCCCATTGCCCCAACATTGTCTGGACTCCTTTTTCCCTTTTATACATTTATGATATATGGTCTAATAGCAATATTTCTGTTAGGTTTCTGTCATTTATTTTATTTCATTTATATTATTTTAATTTTTTTGATTTTTTTTTTTATGATTTCATGTATATTTCTACTGCCTAAATCAATATTTGATTTAATTTTATTCTGATTTTACTCTATAGATAATGTTATTTATTACAAAGATAGCCGGAAACTGCACTGTTTCAGAATACACTAATTTTTAATTGTTTTTTAGTTTGTATATGGGAATATAGGGAAAGTTCCCTCAAGCTGTGGTTTTAATTGCATTTCTATCTAGCGCAGTTATTAAGTTATTTTTTTCTCCTTTTATAAATATTATGCATCCAAAGATGCCCACTTTTTATGTATTACCTTAAGAACATAAAGATCCTAAACATCCCCCAGGGAGGCCAATCGTCTCCGGGGTGGGTTCTTTAACAAGTAACTTATCAGCATATATAGATAGGCTACCCCAACCTTATGTAGTCAATAACAAAGCCTATTTAAAGGACACACTAAGTATATTACAAATATTTTTTTTGTATATCTTTATACACCAATATAAATAAAGAAAAAGGAATAGAGGCAGTTAAATGTATTTTAGAAAAGGATGGAAAGTTAGATCCAGTACAGATAGACTACATATTGGAAGGGATTAAAATCATATTGGAGACTAACTTCTTTTGGTTTGAAAATAATTTCTTTTTGCAGATAGATGGAACAGCGATGGGTACCAGGTTTGTACCCAGCGATGCAAATTTGTATATGTCAGCCTGGGAAGACATCCATGTGTATGCTGGCGGGGGTGCAAACCTGGTATCCTATCACAGATATATAAACAGGGATCTGTTCATGATCTGGAAGGGGACAGAGGGAGATCTTAAAACTTTCATGGAATCCTTTAATGTTAATGACTGTCAAATCAAACTAAATTGGGAAAGTAGTCAAGAAACATTAAATTCTTTGGATTTATCCATATATGCTGAAAATGGTATGTTAAAAACTAAAAATTACTTTAAACTTGTAGATGTCAATAGTTAAATTCAATTAGACAGTTGTCGTCTTTACAACTGGCTAAAAAATATACCCAAGAGCCAAATAAGCAGACTGTGAAGGAATTGTAGTGATAACCATGTTTTTTACGAACAATCTAAACACTTTAAGACTAAATTTATAGAACAAAGTATCTAGAGCAAAAGATTGATCTTATTATACAAGAAATAGGCCAAGAAAAAAAAAGACCTGTTTGAATGCAATGAAGGGAAAGTAGGACCTATAATCTTAGATTATTGTTCCCAAAATAAAGAAATAAGGAACATAATTAATAGACATTGGGAGGTACTTAAAAAAGATTATGGTCTGAGAGATATTATACAGGATAAACCATTTATAGTTTCTCCAACATAGGTGTGTCCGGTCCACGGCGTCATCCTTGTGGGATATTCTCCTCCCCAACAGGAAATGGCAAAGAGCCCAGCAAAGCTGGTCACATGATCCCTCCTAGGCTCCGCCTTCCCCAGTCATTCTCTTTGCCGTTGTACAGGCAACATCTCCACGGAGATGGCTTAGAGTTTTTTGGTGTTTAAATGTAGTTTTTATTCTTCAATCAAGGGTTTGTTATTTTAAAATAGTGCTGGTATGTACTATTTACTCTGAAACAGGAAAGAGATGAAGATTTCTGTTTGTAAGAGGAAAATGATTTTAGCAACCGTTACTAAAATCGATGGCTGTTTCCACACAGGACTGTTGAGAGGAATTAACTTCAGTTGGGGGAAACAGTGAGCAGACTTTTGCTGCTTGAGGTATGACACATTTCTAACAAGACTCGGTAATGCTGGAAGCTGTCATTTTCCCTATGGGAACCGGTAAGCCATTTTCTTAGTTTAAGTAAAAGAATAAAGGGCTTCATTAGGGCTTAAAAAACTGGTAGACATTTTTCTGGGCTAAAACGATTACTTTACTAAGTATATTTGGCAGATTATTACTTTTAATAGTTGTTAAATCTTGGGGATTGTTTTAATAAAAACAGCAGGCACTGTATTGGACACCTTTTTCACTGGGGGCCTTTTCTAGTCATAGACAGAGCCTCATTTTCGCGCCTCTAATGCGCAGTTGTTTTTGGGAAGCATGGCATGCAGATGCATGTGTGAGAAGCTAAGAACCACTGAAAAAGCTTATAGAAGGCATCATTTGGTATCGTATTCCCCTCTGGGCTTGGTTGGGTCTCAGCAAAGCAGATACCTGGGACTGTATAGGGGTTAAATGTAAAAACGGCTCCGGTTCCGTTATTTTACGGGTTAAAGCTTTCAAATTTGGTGTGCAATACTTTTAAGGCTTTAAGTTACTGTGGTGAAATTTTGGTGAAATTTGAACAATTCCTTCATACTTTTTCACATATTCAGTAATAAAGTGTGTTCAGTTTGAAATTTAAAGGGACAGTAACGGTTTTATTGTAAAACGTTTTTTGTGCTTTGTTGACAAGTTTAAGCCTGTTTAACATGTCTGAACCATCAGATAACGATGTTCTATATGTATGAAAGCCAATGTGTCTCCCCATTTAAATATATGTGATATATTTGTGTCATAATGTCCAAACAAAGTAGGGATAATAATGCCATCGATATGATATTGCCCAAGATGATTCCTCTAATGAGGGGAGTAAGCATGGTACTGCATCATCCCCTTCTGTGTCTACACCAGTTTTGCCCACACAAGAGGCCCCTAGTACATCTAGTGCGCCAATACTTATTACCATACAACAATTAATGGCTGTAATGGATAATTCTATTGCATGCATTTTTTCCAAAATGCCTACTTATCAGAGAAAGCGTGATTGCTCTGTTTTAAACACTGAGGAGCAAGAGGACGCGGATGATATCTGTTCTGACATACCCTCACACCTATCTGAAGGGGCCAGGAGGGAGGTTTTGTCTGAGGGAGAAATTTCAGATTCAGGGAAAATTTCTCAACAACCAGAACCTGATATTGTAACTTTTAAATTTAAATTTCAACATCTCCACGCACTACTTAAGGAGGTATTATCTACTCTGGATGATTGTGACAATTTGGTCATTCCAGAGAAATTAGGTAAGATGGACAAGTTCCTAGAGGTTCCGGTGCCCCCCGATGTTTTTCCTATACCCAAGCGGGTGGCGGACATAGTAAATAAGGAGTGGGAAAGGCCCGGCATACCTTTTGTCCTCCCCCTATATTTAAGAAATTAGTTCCTATAGTCGACCCCAGAAAGGACTTATAGCATACAGTCCCCAAGGTCGAGGGGGCGGTTCTACTCTAAACAAAAGCACTTCTATTCCTATAGAAGATAGTTGTGCTTTCAAGATCCTATGGATTAAAGGTTAGAGGGTTTGCTTAAAAAGATGTTTGTTCAGCAAGGTTACCTTCTACAACCAATTTCATGCATTGTTCCTGTCACTACAGCTGCGTGTTTCTGGTTCGAAGAACTAGAAAAGTCGCTCAATAAAGAATCTTCGTACGAGGAGGTTTTGGACAGAGTTCAAGCTCTTAAATTGGCTAACTCTTTTTTATTTTAGATGCCGCTTTGCAATTAGCTAGTTTAGCGGCGAATAATTCAGGGTTTGCTATCGTGGCGCGCAGAGCGCTTTTGCTTAACATCCCTTTCAAGGGTAAAACACTGTTTGGCCCTGACTTGAAAGAGATTATTTCAGACATCACTGGGGGAAAGGGCCACGCCCTTCCTCTGGATAGGTCTTTTAAGGCTAAAAAGAAGCCAAATTTTCGTCCCTTTCGCAGAAACGGACCAGCCTCAAATTCTACACCCTCTAAGCAAGAGGGTAATACTTCTCAAACCAAGCCAGCCTGGAGGCCGATGCAAGGCTGGAACAAGGGTAAGCAGGCCAAGTCACCTGCCACTGCTACCAAAACAGCATGAAGTGTTGGCCCCCGATCTGGGAAGGATCTGGTGGGGGGAAGACTTTCTCTCTTTGCTCAGGCTGGGGCAAGAGATGTTCAGGATCCTTGGGCGCTAGAAATAGTTTCTCAAGGTTATCTCCTGGAATTCAGGGAACTACCCCCAAGGGGAAGGTTCCACGGGTCTCAATTATCTTCGAACAGACATTCTTACACTGTGTAGAAGACCTGTTAAGCATGGGAGTGATTCATCCTGTTCCATTAGGAGAACAAGGGATGGATTTTTACTCCAACCTGTTCATAATTCCCAAAAAAGAGGGAACATTCAGACCTATTTTAGATCTCAAGATTCTAAACAAGTTTCTAAGGGTTTCATCATTCAAAATGGAAACCATTCGAACGATCCTTCCTACCATCCAGGAAGGTCAATTCATGACCACGGTGGACTTAAGGATGCGTACCTACGTATTCGTATCCACAAGGAACATTTTCGGTTCCTAAGGTTCGCCTTTCTGGACAAGCATTACCTGTGGCACTTCCATTCGGATTAGCCACTGCTCCAAGGATTTTCACAAGGGTACTAGGGTCCCTTCTAGCGGTGCTAAGACCAAGGGGCATTGCAGTAGTACCTTACTTGGACGACATCCTGATTCAAGTGTCGTCTCTGTCAAAAGCAAGGGCTCATACGGACATTGTCCTAGCCTTTCTCAGATCTCACAGGTGGAAAGTGAACATAGAAAAAAGTTCTCTGTCCCCGTCAACAAGAGTTCCCTTCTTGGGAACAATAATAGTTTCCTTAGAAATTAAGGTTTTTCTGACAGAGGCCAGAAAATCAAAACTTCTAAGCTCTTGTCAGGTACTTCATTCTGTTCTTCTTCCTTCCATAGCGCAGTCTATGGAAGTAATAGGTTTGATGGTTGCGGCAATGGACATAGTTCCTTTTGCACGAATTCATCTAAGACCATTGCACCTGTGCATGCTCAGACAGTGGAATGGGGATTATACAGACTTGTCTCCGACGATACAAGTAGATCAAATAACCAGAGATTCACTCCGTTGGTGGCTGACCCTGGACAACCTGTCACAGGGAATGAGCTTCCGCAGACCAGAGTAGGTCATTGTCACGACTGACGCCAGTCTGGTGGGCTGGGGCGCGGTCTGGGAACCCCTGAAAACTCAGGGTCTATGGTTTCGGGAAGACTCTCTTCTCCCGATAAACATAAAGGAACTGAGAGCGATATTCAATGCTCTCAAGGCTTGGCCTCGACTAGCAAAGGCCAAATTCATAAGGTTTCAATACGACATCATGACGACTGTTACATATATCAACCATCAGGGGGTAACTAGGAGTTCCCTGGCGATGGAGGAGCATCCGGGGGAGTGGGAACTCCATCTGGAAATCTTTGCCCAAATAACTCAATTATGGGGCATTCCAGACATGGTTCTGATGGCCTCTCGTCAGAACTTCATGGTCCCTTGTTACGGGTCCAAATCCAGGGATCCCAAGGCGACTCTATTGGATACAATAGTAGCACCTTGGATCTTCAACCTAGCTTATGTATTCCCACCGTTTCCTCTCCTTCCCAGGCTGGTAGCCAGGATCAATCTGGAGAGGGCTTCGGTGACCTTGATAGTTCCTGTGTGGCCACGCAGGACTTGGTATGCAGACCTGGTGAATGTGTCATCGGCTCCACCATGGAAGCTACCTTTGAGACAGGACCTTCTTATTCAGGGTCCATTCGAACATCCGAATCTGGTTTTCCTCCAACTGACTGCTTGGAGTTTGAACGCTTGATTTTATCAAAGCGTGGGTTTTCAGATTCTGTAATAGATACTCTTATTCAGGCTAGAAAGCCTGTAACTAGAAAAATTTACCATAATATATGGAAAAAATATATCTGTTGGTGTGAATCTAAAGGATTCCCATGGAACAAGATAAAAATTCCTAAGATTCTTTCCTTTCTACAAGAAGGTTTGGAGAAAGGATTTTCTGCGAGTTCTCTGAAGGGACAGATCTCTGCTTTATCTGTTTTACTTCACAAAAGGCTGGCAGCTGTGCCAGACGTTTAAGCGTTTGTTCAGGCTCTGGTTAGAATCAAGCCTGTTTACAGACCTTTGACTCTTCCCTGGAGTCTTAATCTAGTTCTTTCAGTTCTTCAAGGGGTTCCGTTTGAACCCTTACATTCCGTAGATATTTAGTTATTATCTTGGAAAGTTTTGTTTTAGGTTGCAATTTCTTCCGCTAGAAGAGTTTCTGAGTTATCTGCTCTGCAGTGTTCTCTGCCCTATCTGGTCCATGCAGATAAGGTGGTTTTACGTACTGAGCCTGGTTTTCTTCCGAAGGTTGTTTCCAACAAAAATATTAACCAGGAGATAGTTGTACCTTCTTTGTGTCCGAATCCAGTTTCATAGAAGGAACGTTTGTTACACAATTTGGACGTTGTCCGTGCTCTAAAATTCTATTTAGATGCTACAAAGGATTTCAGACAAACATCTTCCTTGTTTGTTGTTTATTCTGGTAAAAGGAGAGGTCAAAAAGCAACTTCTACCTCTCTCTCTTTTTGGCTTAAAAGCATCATCCGATTGGTTTATGAGACTGCCGGACGGCAGCCTCCTGAAAGAATCACAGCTCATTCCACTAGGGCCGTGGCTTCCACATGGGCCTTTAAGAACGAGGCTTCTGTTGATCAGATATGTAAGGCAGCGACTTGGTCTTCACTGCACACTTTTACCAACTTTTACAAATTTGATACTTTTGCTTCTTCTGAGGCTATTTTTGGGAGAAAGGTTTTGCAAACCGTGGTGCCTTCCATCTAGGTGACCTGATTTGCTCCCTCCCATCATCCGTGTCCTAAAGCTTTGGTATTGGTTCCCACAAGTAAGGATGACGCCGTGGACCAGACACACCTATGTTGGAGAAAACAGAATTTATGTTTACCTGATAAATTACTTTCTCCAACGGTGTGTCCGGTCCACGGCCCGCCCTGGTTTTTTAATCAGGTCTGATGATTTATTTTCTTTAACTACAGTCACCACGGTATCATATGATTTCTCCTATGCAAATATTCCTCCTTTACGTCGGTCGAATGACTGGGGAAGGCGGAGCCTAGGAGGGATCATGTGACCAGCTTTGCTGGGCTCTTTGCCATTTCCTGTTGGGGAGGAGAATATCCCACAAGTAAGGATGACGCCGTGGACCGGACACACCGTTGGAGAAAGTAATTTATCAGGTAAACATAAATTCTGTTTTTTAAAAGAGTACCCAATATTAAAGATAAAATCACTAGAAGTTTTCTCAAAGATAATCGAAAAGGTTTCTACAGATGTGGGAAATGTATGGGCTGTAAAGAATTCTCTCCACAAGAGAGGAACATTAGCTCTCTAACAATGGGCAACGATAAACAATAAGAGATAAGACAAATGATTACATGCAATTCAAATAATGTTATTTACTTATTAAAATGTTCTTGCAATTTAATCTATATTGGAAGGACCACTAGAAAACTTTCAGTAAGATTTAGGGAGCATGTATATAATATCAAAAAGGTTTTGATAAACATGGACTATCTGATCACTTTAAAAGGTAACACAACTGTGATCCTAAACATATAAAATTACATTTGGGTATCCAAAAGGCCCAATTACATTGTGGAGGTGGGGACATTAATGCGATCTTAAGAAGAATGTAAATGAAATGGATCTTTGCATCACTTTGTAGAATAATATTCCTCTCTGGTTATGATTACTCTATACCTTTTACACATTTCAAAAATTCATATAGCCTATTGGGTTGTCACAGTAATGTAATAATTTTAAGATCTTTAGGACATTGGTTCGATTCCAGGTAGATGCTATTTTATAAATTTGTCTGCACAATACAACCAATTGTTAATATTAATAAAAAGTATTAAAGTTTAGAACAATTCTGTAAGCTCAGGATGCTAAGACATATATCTAGCCATCTTATGAACCTTTAAGACTAAGGTTCAATTCCCAATAGTTTAAATACATTTTGAAATGCCTTATTTTTTCAGAATAATTTTCTCCTCTGGTTATAATTACTTTATGCTTTTCTTAATATTTCCTAAACTTAAATAGCCTGGTGGACTATCACAGTAACATAATAATTTTTACAAACTTGAGGACGTTGGTTCGATTCCAGGTAGATGTCATTTTATGAATATTTCTGTATAACATAATTATTTGCTAAGACTAGTAAGGAGTTTATAGCTTTAGTACTATTATGTTAGCTCATGATGTAGAAACATCATTTTAAAAAAATGTTTTGAACCCTTAAGACAGAGGTTCGATTCCCACATTTACTTTTAGATTTATAAGGTTTTATTGAATGTTTAATTTTTATGTTTGTTAATTATGTATAAATGAATTGAATTTGCTAAGATATCAATTTATATGTATTTTTGCTATGTGGTAAAAGTATTTTTCTTAATTAAATCGATAAGACATGAGGACTCAAAACCGCTGCATAAGAATCCAGGACCCAATCAGAAGTGGAGTTACAACTATAAAAGGTCATCAGGACCATCTTGAAGTCATCCTTGGAAAAAGCCAAGCTGTGATTGGTGAAATGATTGTTGGAGTAGTGATGTCACTAAAGGGGGCAGAGCCTTGTTCCTTACCGGACTAACAGAGCATTCATTGGACATTGTTATACACACAGTCTTTTGTTTGTAGTAGTCTATGATTGGGACAGTCTCATTATATGCCTTGTGACTTGTTTTTAATACATTTGTTATACTTTTTAACCACTTCTGATTCATCCTTAGGAGCCGGAATATCCTTCTTTGCCTTGCCTCCTATTAGGAGCTTCCTGTGCCTATATGTCTAGAGCTTGATTTTGAAGCTCTAGACAACGTGAGTACCTTTTCTAGGTTCTGCTGTAAATTTCACATAACCACAGAACTTCACTATATGTGTTTCTTCTTTTTTTTCCCTGAGGTTCACCTGCTGAGCATTACCACTGTGATTACCTGGGACTTTTATCCTTTTTTGTGCACCATCACATTTTGTTATTGTACTTTATTATTTCTTATATTGTGATTTAAGCAAGTTTATATCTATTGTTTTTTTGTTCTTAGGTAATGATTTTTGCTTGGGTTTGCTCTAGAATGACAATTAATAGTGCAGGATATTAATATCTTGCGGAATAATGTGGCCACAACGTTTTCGATTTACAACAGTGGGCTTTTTACAGTTCTTGCACTGCAAACTGTGTTTTAAAAAAAACAGTGAGATTTGTAATTTAGAAACTATTGAACCACTTCAGTCGCACAAAACTATAATATCTCAAAGTGCAGAACAAGGTCCTCACTGAGGGTTGGTGAGATCTTAAACAAAGTGCAGATCGTGAAACTCCAGAAGAGGGAAACCTAGATGGTGTAGAACATTTTAAAATGTGTATTCCACACAAACTCGAAATGTAGATTTGCACAAATTTAATAATTGTTAAAATTGTACATATTAGCTCATATTTATAGGCTCAATGCGTTTCAGAAGATTTTCATGTGCTCTTGAAAAAGGTAATCTATATTTGGACAAAATAAAAATAAAATGTGTAAAAGTGCACAAAAATAGGATATAAAGTCCAGAGGTCTTCTGTGAAGGTATCCTTAAAAAACAAACAAAAAAAAAAACAACAATAGTGAAGTTCTGTTTAGAAATCCAAACAAGCAGGTGAATGAAATCGTACTCACACAAACCAGAGCTATGACTCAGCTCTTAGTATAAAAAGCCCATGTTAATAACCCTTTGCAATATGTAGTGTGGATCGATGAGACTCCAAAGTAACATAAAAGTATTTATTGATACAATTTAAAATCACGGGTTATACAGACTGATCAGAGAGCAAACCGCATAAAATCAACAAAAGCGCATAGTATACAAATGTCAGCTGAACACGGATCACTGGGAGGGTTGTGACTTTTTTTTTGATCGTTGATGCGATTTTAGCTGACTCTTGTATACTAGGCGCTTTTGTTGATTTTATGCGGTTTGCTCTCCAATTAGTCTGTATAACCCGAGTGTTCACCTATTCATGATTTTAAAGAAAGAATACCAAGAGAACTAATAAAATAAAAGTATAGAAGTAAATTGGAATGTTTAAAATTGTATGATCTGTGACAGAGAAGAGTATTGGTTTTGCCATTTCTTGCACTGATTCATATATTTGTATAGCACATTCTGTTTTTGCACCCAACAAGATCCTGCTAGCAAAGCCCATTTTGTACAGTGAGAAATGACAGTTTAACTCAGTGGTGCTGACGGCCATATAAACTGTATGAAAGGCCGGATGTGTCCCAAAGGCTGTAATTCTGGCAGCTCTGAATTAAAGCATTAACCACTTCTGCTGTTTATAGACACTATAAAAACTTATTAATAAATAAGTGATTTAGTGTAGATGTCATATTTTCATAGTAAACATCAATCACTTATAACCACAAAGCATTTAAAGGGATACTGAATAAAAATGCTATATACAATTATGTATTCAGTTAAAAGATTACCCTAAGAAGTAAGAATAGTATGTAAATGTATTTTAAAACACATTATTAATGAGTACCACCCTGCTGAAACCTAGGTTTCCTTTATCTAAAGGGACATCAAACCCCACATTTTCATTTTGTGATTTAGATGCATACAATTTACACAACTTTTACAATTTACTTTTATTATCATTTTTGCTTCATTCTTTTGGTATCCTTTATTGAATGAGCAGCAATGCACTACTGGGAGATATTTGAACATGTCTGTAAATCAATGAGAGCAGGCTTATATGTGCAGCCACCAATCCACAGCATGCCCCCAGCTCCTGAGCCTACCTAGGTATTATTTTTAACAAAGGATACCAATAGAACAAAGCAGATTAGATAATAAAACTAAATTGGAAAGTTGTTTAAAAATGTATGCTCTATCTGAGTCATGAAAGAAAACATTTGGGTCCCTTAATCTTTTCTGCTGAGGACAATTATAACAAAATATAAAAGAATCACTAAAGTGTACAAACAATGGCTATGTGTAATGTAGCAGGGCTTTAAACCCTGTGAGATCGTAACAGTTTTAAATGTGCTGATAAAGTAACAAACTGGCCTCAGCAGGGGATATGAGATATGAAGAACAGGCTTTTAAATCTGGGTTAACTGCTTTACAAGTTGGTGGTGCCCATTTTTTAGTGTTTTTGAGTTAAATTATATGAAAAGGGAATACAATAAATAAAGAAATTGTATTATTTATTTGCTACACATAATTGTACATTTTGTATGATGTCCCTCAAGTATTGGAATGGTCTAACAGTGCTTCTGTTCTACTTTAACATACCCCCACTCACACAAAATGAGTAATCTTATGACGGTATAGAGATCAAGTGATCACCATATGAATAGGGCCACAAGACATTTAGTGAAGGACAAAGTATGTGTAGAAAGAATGAAATACACTGCTCCAAAAAATAAAGGGAACACTAAAATAACACATCATTGATCTGAATGAATTAAATATTCTAATGAAATACTTTGTTCTTTACATAGTTGAATGTGCTGACAACAAAATCACACAAAAATTAAAAAATGGAAATCAAATGTTTCAACCCATGTTGAGTTCTGGATTTGGAGTCACACTCAAAATTAAAGTGGAAAAACACACTACAGGCTGATCCAACTTTGATGTAATGTCCTTAAAACAAGTCAAAATGAGGCTCAGTGTGTGTGGCCTCCACGTGCCTGTATGACCTCCCTACAACGCCTGTGCATGCTCCTGATGAGGTGGCGGATGGTCTCCTGAGGGCTCTCCTCCCAGACCTGGATTAAAGCATCTGCCAACTCCTGGACACTCTGTGGAGCAACGTGACGTTGGTGGATGAAGCGAGACATGATGTCCCAGATGTGCTCAATTGGATTCAGGTCTGGGGAACAGGCGGGTCAGTCCATAGCATCAATGCCTTCGTCTTGCAGGAACTGCTGACACACTCCAGCCACATGAGGTCTAGCATTGTCTTGCATTAGGAGGAACCCAGGGCCAGCCGCACCAGCAATATGGTCTCACAAGGGGTCTGAGGATCTCTTCTCGGTACCTAATGGCAGTCAGGCTACCTCTGGCGAGCACATGGAGGGCTGTGCGGCCCCCCAAGGAAATGCCACCCCACACTATTACTGACCAACAGCCAAACCGGTCATGCTGGAGGATGTTGCAGGCAGCAGAACGTTCTCCACGGCGTCTCCAGACTCTGTCATGTCTGTCACATGTGCTCAGTGTAAACCTGCTTTCATCTGTGAAGAGCACAGGGCGCCAGTGGCAAATTTGCCAATCCTGGTGTTCTCTGGCAAATGCGAAACGTCCTGCACGGTGTTGGGCTGTAAGCACAACTCCCACCTGTGGACGTCGGGCCCTCATACCACTCTCATGGTGTCTGTTTCTGACCGTTTGAGCAGACACATGCACATTTGTGGCCTGCTGGAGGTCATTTTGCAGGGCTCTGGCAGTGCTCCTCCTGTTCCTTCTTGCACAAAGGCGGAGGTAGCGGTCCTGCTGCTGGTTTGTTGCCCTCCTACGGCCTCCTCCACTTCTCCTGATGTACTGGCCTGTCTCCTGGTAGTGCCTCCATGCTCTGGACACTACGCTGACAGACACAGCAAACCTTCTTGCCACAGATCACATTGATGTGCCATCATGGATGAGCTGCACTACCTGAGCCACTTGTGTGGGTTGTAGACTCCGTCTCATGCTACCACTAGAGTAAAAGCACCGCCAGCATTCAAAAGTGACAAAAACATCAGCCAGAAAGCATAGGAACTGAGAAGTGGTCTATGGTCACCACCTGCAGAACCACTCCTTTATTGGGGGTGTCTTGCTAATTGCCTATAATTTCCACCTGTTGTCTATCCTATTTGCACAACAGCATGTGAAATTGATTGTCACTCAGTGCTGCTTCCTAAGTGGACAGTTTGATTTCACAGAAGTGTGATTGACTTGGAGTTACATTGTGTTGTTTAAGTGTTCCCTTTATTTTTTTGAGCAGTGTACATGCTTTTTTCAAAGTTTAATTTAAATGTAAGCAGTGTAACAACTAATATAATTATAATTAACAATTACATATAGCACAGGAGTTGTGAAACAGTACATAATTATATGCTCAAAACTTTAATGGTGACATATACTTTTTATTTATGTAGTGTAGTCCGTTTCTCTAGTTTTGTGTTTTTAAAAGAGGAATCTGCTCACAAACAAATGTGTTTTGCTGTGTTATATTGGTATTATATGAATGTGCAGGTTTGTAAATTTCAACTTGTCCCCTAATCGGTAAGAAATTGGAGTGGACGAGTCAAAAATTGGCTTTTCTCTTATCTTTAACATCGAGTGGGCTACTAACTTTGTTGAAAAGCTTACCTGCTTATTGGTGGCTGCACCTTTTTATACCTTGTATCATTGGCTCTCCGGGTGTGTTTAACTAAACCCCCAGTAGTTCATTGCTGCTCCTTCAGCAAAGGATACCAAGAGAACAAAACTAATTTGATAAAGGAAGTAGGACTTTTTTTTTTTTTTTTTTATTGTTATAGTTGTCAATACTCCATATAAAGAAACAAGTGATAACAACAGAGTAGGCTACTAAAACAAGTCAGTTAAACACATTGTATAATTAATTGACAAACTACACTTTCAATATGAACAATATATGCCACTTAGACTATATACCCACTGGATATGTTAAGCGGCCACTCTTGGACCACATAAAGTTGCGGGAAGCATAGTATATAGCAGGTAACCATGGATATGAAGGGGCCACTTTTGGACCCCAGGTGAAGGACCTCTTTTCTACTTTTCTGAAAGAAAAACAAAAAACAAACAGAGATGCATTGTTCTAAAAAGTGTGTTTAGATGCTAGGTTGGAAGATATCAATGCAAGAGCTGCAGCTAGGCACAACTTCATTATATCTCACTTCTCTCACAGCATGGACATATTTACTAGTGGAAAGTTAGTATGACAGCATTGGTTGATATATGCAAGACAGCTATAGCACCTAGCCCTCTAAAGCATAACAGTATGGGGTACCAGGTTGCAAAAATTAAGTTCAGTAAACAGCACTTTCAGATAATTGGGCCATCTCGTCATAAAACAAGTCAAAGCATAAGGGGCAAGCTTTAAGATCTTTTGCTTCACAACATGCTTAATATAATATAAATATATGGTTCCCTGTAAATAGTAACTATAAGCATCCAGGTATAGAGCTGTATTCCTTGTGTGATAACAGGCCCGTCTCCTTCCCAGCAGCTCCGGCCGCATCCGCAAGGTCCAGAGACATTAATTTATGCTCCTTAAAAGATGCATCAATTAATCATATCTAATATAAAATTAGAGGAATCTAAACTGGTCATCCTAAATATGTGGGGGTACCTTAATATACAGTTGTAATAACAAGTTGCTCTGTGATTCTTTGGTATGTTGTTTGGACCAGTATATATGCACTATATTCTCCACTCTATGAAATAAACAAACAGTAGTGTTCACCCTTACAGGTAAGTAAATATGGGTCTAGTTTTGAGTACAGCAAAGCATCTAAAATGATTTTAGCAAAAAGGTAGGTCCGTACTCCACACCTTGGTGTAGAATCCTTCAGTATTTATCTTATATATATAGATTAGAACATACCTGAATTGGATTATACTAGCCCAGATTAATAGCTAATAAGCAGAAGACAATCTGCCACCAGACAATATATAATAATGAATATAATATACAGAATATAAAAACTTTAACCAACAAGTTAATATTTAAAACCTAAAAAGAAAAAGTAATATAAATTCAGCTACTGCTTATCTTCGACATTTTGAGTCCTAAGTTCCTTTATCCCCATGCCTCAACTGCCGAAAAGTGTGGACTATGGAGGGAATCTGACAGTCTTGTGGTGTGCCTTTTATATACGAGACTCAGGATGGTGAAAGTCTCAACAGGGCAATAGAGTTCAAAGTACCTGTGCTACCCGAAAAATTTAGGTAGTCAGTTAGTAGCCCTAGAATCACCGGTGAAAAACTGCAGGTATCTTGGCTCTTGGGTGAATCGGCAAACTCATAAGGTGAGTATTCTAAAGTCTTAGCTTCCAGGGGGCCCCCCCCCCAAAGCCCCACTGGGCTGCGACATATAAACAGTGTTCTGCTATCTGCCGAGGTTCACTCACTGTGGTATGCAGACCCGGTGTTGCTAGCAACGCAGATGCTGTCCCCTCATAGACACTAAGTTGCGTGGTATTCAGCGACTCTGCATTTGCCGCATTGTGCTGGAGGTCATCAGATAAAATGGCGATGTTGTCTCGTTTTTCCTCCTGCTGTCTGGACTCGCCTGTAAGTGAGAGAGTCGTAGAGAAATAGCGTGGTGCCAGGGCGTCCTGTGGTGCATTATTTATGAGGCGCAAGCAAAGCTCTTCAATCCTGCGCCAGTGCACATTATCGAATATGTCCTGATAGTCAGCCTCCTTTCTGTCATCCATTTTAGGGATAGTAGATCGTGGCGCAGTTATTTATATTGGTAGCCAGTAGCAACAGGGTCAGTCCTGTCTGGAAAATCTTTCCAATTTAGCTGGTAGTGGGATACAGATCTTTATTACTATTTGACTATTTGTGTCTAGCTGCAACCAAGTAACCCTCGATCTCTCGAGGGGGGGACGCTGCTTATATGTGAGCCGCCGCTCTAAGCCTCCTGTCCGGTTCCGGCTCCAACTTCAAAAATACAGATCAGTCTTCCTGAATATATAGTGCTGCTACATGTAGTTATAAAAAAAAAAAAAAAGATTGTTCTGTGGGATTTCTCAAATAATCAACGGCTTATTGAGATCTCAGAAGGAGCTCAGGAGAAATGCGACCATCTCTGATCGCGGTTCGGACATTTGATTTAAAATTTACATGTTAAGTGTGAAAGGAAAAAAATTGGGTTTCATGTTTCTTTAAAGGGGACAGTCTTGTCAAAATTAAACTTTCATGATTTATATAGGACATGCAATTTTAAACAACTTTTCAGTTTACTTTTATCTAATTTGCTTTGTTTTCTTGGTATTCTTTGTTATTAGCATATGACCCTACCTAGGTTTAACTTTCGTCTAAGCCCTTGAAGGCCAACTCCTTATCTCAGTGCATTTGGACAGTTTCTCACACATACACAGCGCTAGTTCATGTGTGTCATATAGGTAACATTACGCTCACTCCTGTAGATTTACCTAGGACTCAGCTCTGATTGGCTAAAATGCAAGTCTGTCGATTGAACTGAAATAAGGAGGCAGTCTGCAGAGGTATAGATACAAGATAATCTCAGAGGTAAAATGGATATTAATATAACCATGTTGGTTATGCAAAATTGGGAATGGGTAAAAAAAAGAATACAAAGTAGCTTCAGGAGGTGGGAGCTAGCTGCTGATTGGTGGCTGCACATATATACCTGTTATCGTTGGCTTACCGCTTTGTTCAGTAATCTCACAGTAGTGCATTGCTGCTTCTTCAATAAAAGATGCCAAAAGAGTGAAGCAAAATTGATAACAGAAGTCAATTGGAAATTGTGTTTCAAATTGAATGCTCTATCTGAATCATGAAAAAAATGTGGGTTTCATGTTCTTTTAAGTAGCAGTTATGTAAGAGGAGAGCTATGAACAAACTGTGTCACAAAGATCAATAAGGTTAAGAAAAGGGTGATCAAAGGCAGGCAAGATTTTTTTATATAAAATGTTTAATTATTTTGCAATATACATTCTGTTGTTTTTTGTTGTATTTTGCCCTCCTTCCAGGTAAATTACCTCTGAGAATTGAGAATTTTCTAACTTTTTTTGAATGTAAAATACACCCTGCTGACTTCTATAACTAACCCTGCTACATATCTTTCCATAATTAGCTTTAGCTGATAACTGCAAAACAATGTAATTTAAAGGGACAGTCTAGTCCAAAACAAACTTTCATTATTCAGATAGGGCATGTAGTTTTAAACAATTTTAAAATTTACATCTATCACCATTTTTGCTTTGTTCTCTTGGTATTCTTAGTTGAAAGTTAAACCTTGGAGGTGCATATGCTAATTTCTAAGCCCTTGAAAGCCGCCTCTCATCTCAGTGCATTTTGACAGTTTTTCACCACTAGAGGATGTTAGTTCATGTGTTTCATATAGATAACACTGTGCTGATGCACGTGCAGTTCCTTGGAGCCAGCACTGATTGGCTAAAATGCAAGTCTGTCAAAAGAACTGAAATAAGGGGCAGTTTGGAGAGGCCTAGATACAAGAAAATCCCAGAGGTAAAAAGTGTTTTTTTTTTTTTTTGTTTTTTTTTAAATCAAAGATTTTTTATTAAGGTAATTGGTCAAACATAAGTCATATACAAGCAAAAAGAAACATCACAAAGTATTCATGGCGAAAAATAAAAGTAAATCATGATGGACATATTAGGAGCATGTATACCCTACTATATTACCAGAATACCTCGGATATATTTATTATACGATTTACATTGATACCTTATTTTTTAGTTGTTTAACAAAATATTACTACAGTACCTCATTAGTAAAGAGTTCTGTCCATTAGTATGAGGTAAAAAGTGTTTTAATATAAATGTGTTAGTTATGCAAAACTTGGGAATGGGTAATAAAGGGATTATCTATCTTTTAAAACAATAAATATTCTGGTGTAGACTGTCCCTTTAAACTAACATGACTTTGGCTAGCCTTGTCTGCAGACTAAAGCTCAGATCGCTCCCTCCAAATAACGGAAATGGTGGGTGCAGTTTTACTAGTGTTAAACAATGGCAGTAACAAGGATGTTTGTTTTAAAAAACATTTAGACGTGGCCAATATGTTATTTTATAGCAACACAACAGAAATGTCTTATTATAACGAGTGTACTGTCCTTTTAACAAGGGCAGTCTCTGTGGAAAGCTAGACTGGTTATAAACGTATCTCTATTAAAGGGACAGTATACACCAATTTTCATATAACTGCATGTAATAGACACTACTATAAAGAATAAGATGCACATATACTGATATAAAAATCCAGTATAAAACTGTTTTTAAAAACTTACTTAGAAGCTCTCCGTTTAGCTCTGTTGAAAAGGCAGTTGGAAAGCCCACTGCAAGTGGGAAATAAGACGTCCCCCCTCCCCCTTCTTTTGCATATGAAAAGACCCTTTACACAAATAGGAACAAGCTGGAGTAGGTATCTGACTGTATTCTCATAAAATGTTTGGGGCTTGGTTAGGAGTCTAAAAATCAGAGCAATGTTATTTAAAAATAAGCAAAACTAAACATTTAAAAAAAAAAACTTCATGGGCTATATAAAAAGATTGTCTACAAAACATTTATGCACAGAAAAAAATAGTGTATAATGTCCCTTTAATGTGGAAAATGGAAAAAGAAATGGGGTGATTGTGAGAGAGGAGAATGAACAAGGTAGGTTTCTTTAGAGTTATTATTATTAAAATATTTTTTTAAAGGAAGATGTGTGCGGGAGTCTATCCAGTCAGTATTCTCGATTGTAGGTAGACCAGTCATCTAAAGTTACGGTGGGTAGATATTTAAAGGGACATGAAACCCAAAAAATGTATTTCATGATTCAGATAGAGAATACATTTTTAAACAACTTTCCAATTTACTTCTATTATTTAATTTGCTTCCTTCTCTTGTTATCTTTTGCTGAAAGGTTTATCTAGGCAAGTTTAGGAGCAGCAGAGAACCTAGGTTCTTGCTCCTGATTGGCAGCTGCATATATATATCGATTGTCATTGGCTCACCCATGTGTTCAGTTAGAAACCAATAGTGCATTGCTGCACCTTCAACAAAGCATAACAAGAGAATGGAACAAATTAGATAATAGAAGTAAATTAGAAAGTTGTTTAAAATTGTATTCTCTATCTGAATCACAAAATATTTTTTTTGGGTTTCATGTCCCTTTAAATGTGGCAAATAGGTGCTGATGTTTAGAGGATAAATTAGGAATTAAATAAGATTTGTTTGTATAATGGGAGATAATGACTAAAAATTGAGCATAAACCTGTAGCAGAAGGAAGACCACATTGGAACAAAACATTCATTGGCTGCTGCATAATAAGTCAGATTATAATTGATGATAGAAATCTTATTAAGAACTAAAATTTAATGTACATGGACTTAGGTTCGTTTTATATCTTACTTCAGCTCTGGAAGTTCTATGACTCATTTAGCTATTTGTGGTATTCACACTGCCAAGACTGTACCTGCTTTGTGTATCATTCTGGCAGGGAAGAGGGCTGAGGAGGAACCAGCATTCCACAAACACCAGCTTTTAAGGCATAGCAAATCTATTGCTTAAAGGTACATAAAACCCAAAATGTATCCTTCATGACATTTTGAACAACTTTCCAATTTGCTTCTTTTATCAAGTTTGCTTAGTTTTCTTTATATCTTTTATTGAAAATCATACCTACGTAGGCTTAGGAGCAGAGAGCTAGCTGACGATTGGTGGCTGTAGATATATATATTGATCTTGTTGGCTTACGCACAGCTATCTCCCAATAGTTGCATTCTTCCTCCTTCAACAAAGCATACCAAGAGAATAAAGCAAACTGGATAACTGATTTAGACTGGAAAGTTGTTTAAAAATCTATGCTCTATATGAATCGTGAAATAATTTTTTTGTGTTTCATGTCCCTTTGCTAGGAAATGGCTCATTGAGACTCAATGATTCTAGGTGCCCCAGTACTAGTTTAAAAGAGTCTATCGAGGTAAACCTATGCAAATCTTATTATACTTACAATAAAAGCTCCAGTTGAGCTTAAATTAATCTTATTAAAAATGGTGACACATTTAACACAAGTAATCATATCTCTGAATTCTGTTTCTAGCCAGAAATTGTATGTATGCATTGGGTACTTGTAAAGCGAGGCTAATCCATTTTATCGACCTCGGAAGGATGAAAGGCTGAGTGGACCTCACCGGGGATTGAAACTGCAACCCTTGGGTTGCTACAGAGTTACCTGTGCCTTAGCATGCTGAGCTATTTGTCCAGCAATTAATCTAAACCATTTTTTAAATGCATCTAAGGTATTGACATTTACTATCTTCTTAGGTAATGAGTTCCACAATTTGATTGCTCTTACAGTGAAAAAACTTTTAGGTTGCTGGAGATGAAATCTCCTCCTTTCCTCCGTCCTTAAATTGTGACCTGTCGCAAACAATTTTCTCGGACTTAACAGGCTGGCTTCTGCCATCTCTCAAGCGCCTTTTTTCTAGGGAAAACAGACCAAGTTTGACTAACCTCTACTCATAGCTTAAATTCTCCATTCCCCTTATTAGTTTGTGGCCCTTCTCTGAGCTTTTTCTAAGTCTGCAATGTATTTTTTTTTATATTGGTCCCCAGAACTGCACTCCATACTCAAGGTCTGGTCGTACCAGGTATTTATAGTCTGAGGTAATTATGCTTTCCTCCCTAGCATCAATGCATCTTTTAATACATGCTAGTATCTTATTAACCTTTGTAGCTGCTGCCCTGCATTTAGCTTGTTATCTATTACTACTCCCAAATCCATTTCCTCTGTGCTGCTAAGTCTAGTCCCAGTTAAATAGGTTGCCTGCTTATTTTTACTTCCAAAAATGCACAACTTTGTATCATCTTCAAAAATAGAGATGTTGCTATTTAATCCGTGCTCCAAGCCATTAAAAAGAAAATGGCCCAGTACTGATCCCTGAGGGACTCCACTGATTACCTTTGTCCAATCTGTGCATGATCCGTTTACTACTACTTGTTGCTTCTTGTCTTTTATCCAGTTATTTATCCATGAGCTAACACTTTCAGATATTCCCAGTCCCTTAATTTTGTACATTAATCTCTCATGTGGCACTGTATCAAAAGCCTTTACAAAATCCAAGAATATCACAAACTGATTCCCGTTTGTCTATATTTTTACTTGCTTCCTCATAGAATTAGATTAGTCTTGACATGATCTATTTCTAATAAAACCATGCTGATTTGAACTCCTAATCTTGTTTACACGAATATACTAATCAATATAATCCCTTATAATCCCTTCAAGTATCGTCCCCATAATTGATGTCAGACTAACTGGTCTACAGTTTCCAGGATCAGCCCTGCTTCCTTTTTTTAAAAAGTGGCACCAGATCAACTTTACGTCAGTCCTGAGGAAATCGAGTCTTGAGAAATGAAGAGTAGAGGTTGGTCTATAACAGTGCTAAATTCCCTTAAAACCTTTGGGTGTATTCCATCTGGGCCTGGAGTTTGTTTACCTTAATATTATACAGTTTTTTCCTGATATCCTCTAAAGATAATCCAGTTAATGGTATGGGCTTGTATGTACTAGCTTTGTTGCATAGTGGTTTAGCAGTCTTCTAGTTTTGTTCTTAAACCCTGTTTTTTAAATACATTTTTTTTAGCTTATTCTCAAATACGTATTTTACTCATTCATCAAAACATTTTTTCCTTATGGTTATAAAAATTAAGTTAATTCAAGTGGTTGTAAACGTTAACGAATTAAAGCCCAGTATAAACAAATTATCTTAAAAACAGGGGATCTTTAATTCATTAAAGATTACAAAGATGCTTATTTTTTCAAATCCTTGCCTTTGCGTTATGGTAAACAGAACGCCAATTCTCCGCCCGCATATCTTGCTGTATTTAGCATATTGATGACGAATCTAGCTTCCTCCAATCATTGCGTGCCGCACAAGCTGAACGCCAGTACCGGTTTGGCTGTCTGCTACTAAATAGACGTATATGGGTACATATATTTAGTCGTTTTAATAGACACAGCTATGTTTATGGACACTTTTAAAAATGTTTAAAAGTTAAACTATATTGTATATGTAGGCCCTGGGACAGATTCTTACTATTCCCCTAGCGCAACATCGTGTCATGAAATGCACATGTCAGACTAACGGTCGGAGGGCGCGTCATCAGATGCGCACACTTGCGCGCCTTTTTGTCTTAATAAATCAGTTACGATTTAAGGCTGCAACTTGGTCTTCATTGCACACTTTCACAAAGTTCTATAAATTTGATGTTTTTACCTTAGTGGAGGCATCTTTGGGAGAAGGGTTCTACAAGTGGTGGTGCCTAGTGATTAGGATTAGGACTGCCTTACCCTCCTGAACATTCGTGAACTCCACAGCTTGGGTATTGGTTTCCCATAGGTTAAGAATATTCTTGTGGACTCACATTGCCAATAGAAGGAAAATAAAATTTATGCTTACCTGATAAATTAACCTTTTAATGCCGTTCTGACGTTCTATTCCATCCTAACCGCGCCGGGCTTTAGGGCCATTAGGATGGGATAGAACATTCTAGACGTTTGGCTGTCCTGAAGCCAACAGCGCTTCCAGGATGCGATTGCAGTCTGGAGGGCGTGCCTAGCATCATAGGGACACCCCTCCTGACCCAATCCCATCATTGAAATCTCGCAATCGTGTGCACATTTGCAGGATTTCAATTTGTTTACATCAGAACATTGTTCCGATCTAGACAAATTTCCTCCTTGACAGTGAGGGTCCACAAACCTGCACGGTTGCTTGATGTGTTTTTGCACCTCTGTACCCCTTGTATCTCGCTTTACTTTTCCTTATCCTCAGCTTGAACTACTGAGATGGTAGGGAAAGTGGGATAGTTATAGATTTGTTTGGGGTTTCTTTGCCTCCTCTTTGTGGCTAGGTAGAGTCAGTCCCATAGGTTAAGAATGTTCTCATGGACTCTCACTGCCAAGAAGGAAATTAATTTATCAGGTAAGCATACATTTTATTTTTGGTTATTTTTGTATTTGAAATAGCTGATTTTGCTAATTTAAACCACCTATAATTGTTGTAAAGAACATGCCCATTGAAATGGGCTTAGTTTGCCAAAAGAGCAGAGTTTCTTATTATTATCTCTTAAATTCAATACTTGTGTATTTAAATCTTCACTTTAGTTGTGGGTTTCAATGAACAAAACTTATTTCAATTGTTAAAAATAAGCCTAAAAGAACACTTTCTATTTAATGTTAAGCAGCTGGTAATTGAGAACACAATATGGGGAAACATTTTTACACAAGTCCATTTAAAGTCTCAATGAGGCCACTCCCATCAATGTTGTTAAATTCTTAAAGATAACATATCTATTGCAATATAAGACCAATTTTTTTTAAAATTTTTTTTTTAAATTTTACGGTATATCACAAAAAAAATGCAACGTAGACCAGATCATCTATAACTTTACTATATACAGGGTGTTTTTAAAGTCCATGTGCAACATTAAATGTTAATAACTTTGGAGGTACATATGATAGAAATACACTGTAAACTGCATATTTAAAAAAATAAAATAAAAAAAAATTGGAAATAATTTTTTTATTGAGGTTTTCACATAATGCAAACAAGTATACAGAATATCATTAAATCAAGACATTGCTTTGTTTAAAAATAGAATAAGAAAAAAAGAATTGCGGTGTACAAACAATAGCTTGTAGATTATACATGTAAAGTAAGATGAAATATGCAAGAATATGTAATCTAGCGGCAATAATAAAATGAAGTACTTTTAAATGGAACCTCTTTTTTCTTGATAGTAATAGAATTGGGGTAACTACGTTACTGACCCCTAAAGGGACATATGGAGTGGTAATTAGACGGTAAATGGTAGTTACTAGAAGGCCGCACTTGGGCCTATTGATAAGGGAAAGGGTAAGCCAGCAGACCAGAGCTGCCTAAAAGTTAGGGGAGAGGGGGGACGTGTCCAGGTGTTTTAAAGGTACCGTGGTATTATTATGACATGATTTAGTAGGATCTCTTATCGGGCCTGTTATGAACTTAATGGGATGAGCAAAAGGGTGGCTGATGTACTAAACCATCTCTCCATTATGCTAGGCGCGGAACATGTATCTACTGTGAATAATATACCAAATTATTGCCTGAAGCATAAGTATTAAGGTGGAGGAGAGTATAAAAGTATGTAGGTATTAAAACTTAAGGGGATAATTTTTCATAATGGGATATGTATGCCATGGTTGCCAAGGAGTGTGGCCATTTTGACCAATAGTAGTGTAAATATGCGACAGAGGCTATATGACTGTAGGAGGTAATGGAGCTTAGTTGTAATAAGTGGTAAATGATGCTGGACGTATAGTTTCAGGGTTAGAAAGATATCTCCAAGATGCGTTGAAACAGAACATGTTAATCTTGTTTAACACAACATCACTGATATTACAGTTGTAATGTTATCATCGTCTGATACATAACAATGAAAACCCGTGAACATCTGGGATAATAGCAAGTTATATGCACCCAACATATCAGATAACCATTGGAATTGAAATCAAATAGAGCCACATTTAAACCCTTGTAGTGTAGAGCTAAAGTGTAACCCTGGTATGTTAACAACATTTAGTCATAATCCTGATCTGTGTCTATATGACCCTATGATATTCTGTTTTGTTAGCTTTATAATATATTGGAGCATGAGGACAATTATGGCTAAGATACAACAAAGAAGCAACTATGCTAAGCATACTAGGGCACTTCAAGGATTATAGGATAAAGTTCCCATATGTACAAAATATATACTTAGGTTATTTATACGAGTTAACATGTACATCTGTAATGACTATAACAACATTGTAATAGAGAGTTCATATGATAGTGTAGGAACAGGTTAGCAAGTATGGCTGACATTTTCAGTATAGTAAATGAAGCAGAGTTTGTTGTTGGTTAACCAAGACTAGCTTTTATAGGAGCTCAAAATACCTCAACCCCCTCTGTAGCGTAAAAGCTATGTACCTAAACAGGAACTATCGTAGATAAGACAGTGTAGTATAGGCTATGCTTCGAATATGCAAGTAGCCAGAATGAAGAAATAGTTATGTTCATGTAATAGTATAGGGGTTGGCTGTCTAGTATAGTGAACATTCATCATATAGGGATATTATCAAACTGGTTACCTAAAGAATCCCACATAGACTATTAAAGGTATAGCCGTGAGCTAGGTCAATCTCTGTAACATGTTCCACTATTATGCTGGTATACAGACTTGCAGGCCATGAACATAAATTATGTCATATCCAAAATATGGCATGGAAGTATATGCTGAAATCACTATCATAGTGTAAGTACAGTTTACATGATATGATTTAAACATAAGAGATGAAAGTGTGCCGCCACATGCTATATATTGGTTTCTTAGTATAACATAATCTTAATGGCTCCATTTTATATGGGGAGAATCGTACTGTCAGCCCTACTTAGTAGTCTTGAAGTAGATTGTGCTTAATCAGGGCTACTGGCTAAGATCTGGAACATGTTAGCCATAACCTGCTTTCGTTTGCCAATGAAATATTATCAAATATGGAGATATGTCTACAATTAAAATAGTTATAACGGTTAACTTGCTATGAGTTTAAGATTCCGTAGTACACATTGAGTTGCTGAAGAAAAGATTAAACAATATACACTCGGTAACAGACCACTATAATAATAATAATAGCATAATAAGCAAAACGTGGGAAGAATGTAAATATCCAATAGTGAGTATAGGTTTTGTTTAACAATTGAGGAGGGAGGCGCAGTCTCAAAATAAATTTACCCCACTCCTGTTCTCAATAGTGGCAAGCGGGACAGTGGGGAATTCTTCCTGATAGTATTAAAGACTGTAGACTGCGCTTCACGAGCTAGCAGGGAGCCCATTGATCTGACGAAAGTCACTAGACGCTGGCCTGAATGTGTTTTCCACATGGCTTCTGTTTTCGATAAGGTAGTTGTCCTCCTGAGATTGGTCTTTTGCTCAGCAGTTACACGCGGTGTAACTGTGTCTTCTGCTAACTCTTGCTCGATCTGTACTGGGCTGACATTCCCCTCTGGGTCATACCTCGAGGAGTCCTCCTCAATCGTTGGGTCGCCAGTAAGTGATACTGGAAGCTCAGGATTATAGCGTGCAGGGCCAGGTGTAATGCGATCTGTTACAGGCATAGACCGTCTTTGCGGGGAGTTGCAGGCTTCTCTCAATACACTCCATTCTTCTTTGAGGGTTTCATTGAGGTTTCGGAAGTGTGTGTCTAGGCGAGCCCCTAGGTCCTGTAGCACGCACATGATTACATCCTTTTGACTGCTAGGCTCGGTAGGTGCGCTGTCCCACAGTTCTCGGTTAGTACTCCAGGGAAAAAAATCAGTATGAGTTCACTATAGGGTGTATGTGTAGTTACAATTCTACTTGCAACCACAGCGTTAGTGGAGTAAATAGTGTAGTGGAGCTCGCAACTGCTTACCCGGGGAGTGTTAGAGAGGATTTGACCCAGCTTGCAGCATACTCCTAGACATTTCAATCTAAGTGAGAATGGTATCTAACGATCCATCAGTAGATTCTGAATCGTAAATTGTATTCTCTGATGACAGATGGAGAGTTTATCCCCTGATATGTTACGGATTAGCTTATTTGGAAACGGAGCTCAAAAATTTGCTGCCAGCCATGTCTGATGCTTGGACATGCCCTCTCATATTTCAAAATTTTTATTGCAATACAGCTCACATTTCTAAAATTAAAGATGACCACCATCTTTTGTGACACATTGTGCAAACCGGTTTTCCAACTCAATGAAAACATTCCTCAGTTGCTGCTCAGTGATTTCATGCATTGCTTCTATGATCCTAACCCTAAGCTCATCTAAAGAATGTGTCTTTGAAGAGTAGACAACTGTTTTGATATGATTCCATAAAAAATAGTCCAATTGGGTCAGATCAGGTGAACGGGGTGGCCAAGCAATTGGTCCAGCCCTACCGATCCACTTGCCTGGAAAGACATCATTCAAAACCATGGCACATCCAATGTTTAATGGCAGGATGTGCTCTCTTGCTGAAAAAAGGTGCTGTCTAAAAGATTTAACAGTCTTAGTTCAGGGACGAGGAAATTCTGTGACATTGCAAGGTGAGATTCATCTTTGACTGTTGCTTCTTCAAAAAAGAATGGACTGATTTAATGTATGACTTCTAAAAACTCATGGGAATTGACTATTTTTTACATCTGTTGGCAGAAATCCAACCTTGCATGGTAAATGTATAATTTATTTTAAAAATTATAATTAGCAGGATTTTAAGAACAGTAATGTATAAAACTCAAAATAAAGCTCTTATATGCAGTTTACAGTGTATTTCTATCAGGTGTACATCTAAAGTTATTAATGTTTGCACATGGATTTTTAAACACCCTGTATAATGATTGGGTCTTATTTATGAAGCCATCAGCTGCCAGTTTGTTTGTCAACTCATGATAAAGTCAACACATAGATCATGCATTTAACAAGCAGCCATTTGTTGCAGCATCAAGTAATTATCATTCGTGTTGGATCATCCACAGCCTTTTCAACAGCAGGATAAAAAAATATTGCTGTTTTTAAAAGTAATCCTTAATTCAGTCAACATGTTTGTGTGTGTGTGTCTAGATCTGTGATTTGCCTATACTAGCGTTCTTAGGTGATGAAAAAAACAGAAATAAATAGGGGCCTTGACAAACATCTGGATTGTCCTGGCGCTGTCTAAAGGGCCAACATTACTGTTACCACACATGGCTTACCTTTGACGAGTACCAAAGGTGCATTTTCCCATGTGTGGTCTTGAAGCTGTCCAGACAGGGAGATAGTTCTGTCTTCACTATATCTGTATTGATGCTATACTGTGAGGTCAGTGAGGCTTTTGAGCCGTTAATAGAGTGGTCACAGGCCATCTCATGAATATTGAAACTGCTTGCTGCTCTACAATTCTTTGACACCTGGTCCTTGCAGTCAGTATCAGCTTTGTTGTTGGAAGGAGCCAACCAACATATTCATGTCGCTTTCACTCGGTTATAAATGCACTTTTACAGTTTTTTTTTTGCACAATATGTCAGTCTGTTAAGTATATATAAGATAAGTAGCAGGCAGTAAAGTAAAAGGCACTTCTGTGAGGTGTAAGTAACATCAGGCAAACTCTATTACAGCAAAGTAAACAATTTCATGTGTAATGTGTTTTTCCATCTTAATATGAGGAGAGTCCACGGCTTCATTCCTTACTTGTGGGAATACAGAACCTGGCCACCAGGAGAAGGCAAAGACACCCTAACCAAAGGCTTAAATACCTCCCCCACTCTCCTCATCCCCCAGTCCTTCTTTGCCTTTCGTCACAGGAGGATGGCAGAGAAGTGTTGGAAGATTCGGAGTAGTCTCTTATGGAGGGTAGTACTCTTCGCTTTGGAACTGGAGTTTTAAGTAGTCCTGCCAGCCTCTCGGTGAGAGCATTGACAAATGTTAGGGTCTGGAGATGCAGGGAGAGTCTTTCTGCAAAACCATTATTAACTCCTAAGCAATCAGTGTTGACGAGTTTCACTGCCTGCTTCTCTCGCTCAAGTCCATGTCAGGTGTGATGCTACAAGACTGTCAAACTTGAGTGGCTGTGTGTCTGTTCCACATCGATGATTCCGGTAAGATCGTTTAATTTTACCTTATATGATAACGTAAGGAGACAGGGTCACAGTGCGACTCCTTTATCTGTATGGAATCGAGGGTTAATATCTCCGGAAGGAGATTATTGAACAGGGGGGAATATACATGATTTACTTTATTATGTTTCATGCTGCGACATGTGAGATGTGGCTCTGGCAGACGTGAGAACATTCAGGTTTTACTTTCATTTTGTATAACTGCGCAGCCTGTCAGTTTGGCGCGCTTTTCTCCCTGCAGCAGGGGCGGTCCTGCATGTCACTCCATGTGACCGGGTGTGGCCTCATTAACTTCCTCTTTCTTGACTGTGCGGTTTGCAGGAGACAAAGCGGTTTCTCTGTGGGGCCTGGGTCATAGGAGGTGGTGAGTGCCCTGGTCATTGGGGGTATAAAGGTGCCATTTATTTTTCTGTCCATCGTAAAAGCTCAGCTATGGAGGACTCTGATGCAGCTGCAGAGGAACCAGACTTTAGATTTAGGATAGAGCACTTACGCTTTCTGTTAAAGAAAGTGTTGGCTATGTTAGAGGTTCCGGAACCCAAGTTACCGAGGAACCTTCTATTCCTAAGCTTGATAAGGTGTATGAGGAGAGGGTGGTGCCACAAACTTTTTTTATTCTTTCTCTAAAGATGGCAAATATCATTAAGAATGAATGGGAAAGACTGGGATCCTCTTTTTTTTTTTTTTTTCTTCCCCTTCTTCCTTTAATAAATTGTTCTCTGTTCCTGACTCCCAATTAGAGTTATGGGGATCTGTCCCTAAGGTGGATGGAGCTATCTCCACGCTTGCTAAACGCACCATTATCCCGCTTGAAGATAGTTCGTTGTTTAAGGAGCCCATGGATAAGAAGCTAGAAACTCTGTTAAGAAAGATATTTCAGCAAACAGGATTTTTATTTCAGCCTGCAGCTGCGGTGGCTGGATCCGCTACCTATTGGTGTGATTCTCTGTCGGAGATGATCGAGGTGGAAACTCCCCTCTATGAAATCCAGGAAAGAATTAAGGCTTTGAGGGTAGCTAATTTTGTTAACTTGTGATGCCAATATGCAGATTATTCGCTTGAATTCCAAGACATCAGGCTTTTCTGTTCTAGCCCATAGGGCTCTATGGTTGAAGTCTTGGTCTGCTGGCATGACTTCAAAATCTAGATTAATTTCCCTTCCATTAAAGGGGAAGGTTATTTTTGGTCCAGGACTGGACTCTATCATATCCATGGTCACTGGGGGCAATGGTGCCTTTTTACCGCAGGATAAGAAGAATAAAGGACAGGGTTCTAATTTTCGGCCCTTTCATTCGGACAAGTCCCAACGCCAGCAGGCTTCCACGAAGCCTGATCAGTCCAAGGGAACTTGGAAACCTCAATCTTGGAACAAATCCAAGCAGACTAAGAAGCCCACCAAGACTAAATTGGCATGATGGGGCGGCCCCCAATCCGTCACTGGATTGTGTTGGGGGCAGACTATCTCTTTTTGTGGAGGCTTGGCTGGGAGACATGCAAGACCCTTGAAATGATTGTTTAGTTCTTAAGGTTTTGCAGAGGACTACGTTTGAGCCCATGCATTCAGTTGACATTAAGTTACTGTCTTGGAAGGTTCTTTTTCTATTGGCTATTGCTTTGGCACGCAGAGTCACTGGATGGCGGCCTTGCAATGTGAGCCTCCTTACCTAGTTTTTCATGCTGATAAGGCTGTTCTTCGCACTGGGTTGGGTTTTCTCCCTAAGGTTGTGTCCGATCGCAATATCAATCAGGAGATTGTGGTTCCTTCTTTGTGTTCTAATCCTTCTTCTTCGAAGGAGCGATTACTTAATAATTTTGATGTGGTTCGGACATTGAAATTCTATCTTCAGGCTACGAAAGATTTTAACGATAAAAGTTTAGTGGGAGATACTCTTCAAATATGCAAACTACGATGCAAACAAATATGCATAATTTTTCGTGTTGTGTCCGGGACTTACCCCATATGAGCTCCAGTCGCCCCCTTATTAACGAACCTTCTGTGTCAGAGCTCTGGGCTGCCGGAGGACCTACACGGTCACGATCAAAGGTATATCGATGGGCTAATAGCTCCAAAAGACATCCGGCACTCACATGCGGCTTTAGCAGCGTTCCTGTCTTGCCAAGCGCGTCCTCTGACGTCAGTCGTGACGTGACGGGAATCTCCAGTCGGGGGGCGGTGCTCACTCTTCACCCGGGTTTAACAACAAGTTACTAATGCACAGAGGCTAAGCAGATCCAAGTGCTGGTGCAAAAGCGAAAAAGTCACAAAGAAGGGCAGGATCCAGCTTTAGTTTAAATTAAAATCCAACTTTTATTGGGCTCAGTTAAAACGCCAAATAGGCTAGAAGACAGCATTAACAAGATAGGTGTGTGTGAGCGTGACACCAAAGCTTACATGTTTCGGCACGCAGCCGTAATCATAGCCAAGATTTCATAACGAAAGATTTTAGACAGACTTCTTAATTGTTTGTCTATTCTGGGAAGCGCAAAGGGCAGAAAGCTTCTTCCACTTCCCTATCTTTTTGGTTGAGGAGCATTATCTGCTTAGCATATGAGACAGCGGACATAAACCTCCTCGGAGGATTATGGCTCATTCAACTAGAGCTGTGGCTTCGTCTTGGGCCTTCAAAAATTAGGCCTCTATGGAGCAGATTTGTAGGGCGGCTACCTGGTCCTCCTTACATACTTTTTTCAAAGTTACAAATTTTACGTTTTTGCTTTGGCTGAAGCAGCTTTTGGGAGAAAGGTTTTGCAGGCTGTGGTGCCCTCAGAATAGGATCCGCCTCTCCTTTTACCCTCTTGTTCATTCAGTGTCCTCAAGAGCTTGGGTATATGTTTTCCACAAGTAAGGAATGAAGCCGTGGACTCTCTTCATATTAGGATGGAAAACATAAATTATGCTTAAAACAAAAACAAGTATTGGCGCACATCTAAACACTAAAGACCACATATATTTAATTTATTTACGTATTTTAAACATATTTATAATTGCTGCAAAATTTTAAAATTTTATTGCCTGCTTCATATTTTTAAATAAAGTTGGGATCTTAGTCACACAATATGGCCATATTCTGCTCAGCCAGTCACCACTTACATGGTGTCCCATAATAGACTGGTTCTAACACTATAAAACTAAGCCTTACTGGATTGAATCATTAAATGCATATTTACCAAAATTGAATTCCAAGACTGCAGTGCTTGCCAAAAATCAAGACTGCAAAAATGAGACTCCCTGGCTTTTTTATATATAACTAAATTAAATTATCTTGGAACACACCTGAGCAGGGTGGTGTGCTTTAACTAATAGAGAGATTTGGTCAGTCTCCTTGAGATTTAAGAATACAACAAGTGGGTTTGGTTTAGCACACCTAACAAAAACATTTTATATATTGGCACACATACTGTGGGAAATTATTAATTATAAATTATCCTTACCTGATAATTTTCATCTGTATGAGGAGAGTCCACGGCCCCCCGCCCATTTTCTTATGGCACCTTTTTATATCCCGATATTTCTCCTACTGTTCCTTGTTCCCTCGGCAGAATGACTTGGGCATGTATTTAAGCCTTTGGCTGGGGTTTCTTTTCCTCCTCCTGGTGGCCATGTTCTGTATTCCCACAAGTAAGGAATGAAGCCGTGGACTCTCCTCTACAGATGGAAATGAAATTATCAGGTAAACATAATTTTGTTTTTATTGAGGAGCCAATCATACAATTAAGCAGCAAAGCATGGGTATTTAAATATAGATTTATGATAATCAAAACTTTAATCTCTTCTTCCACCAGTTTACTAAGCCCCTTATTTAGATGACGTAGTCTAAATAAAACTCATGCAAATATGCAAATACTTTTCTCCATCTGGACAATTTACATCTATTCAAAAAGGATACTCTATTTACACTGTATGGTTTTGCAATACGTTTTGGTTTATAAAAATCATTATTTTCTAACAGCAGAAGATAGACGGTTCTTACAGGTTGTTCTTGCTTACAGAAAGAAAATAAATTCTTTTTAAAATATTCTCAAGTGTTCTTGTGTTTTAGCTTTTTAAACTCAGTAGTTTATTTTCTAGTCACCATAGGACAACACAACCTTTTAATGTTAGTAACACATTTAGTTTTTATTTCTAGCATGGGTAAGTTGATCTGAAGTCATAGAACCCCCCCTCTAATAATTTTATCAGTTGGTAACAACAAATGTATTTTTGTTTTTGTATATTTGTGGTCAGACTAATAGAAGTACTACATTTTTTTCTTTTTTAGGTTCATTGAGCACTGCTTACAATGTCCTACCCTAATGCACCTCCTCCTTATGATGATCTACACCCTCTACATGCACCAGGAGGATACCCTCAACCAGGTGGTTACCCTCAACCAGGTGGTTACCCTCCACCCAGTGGATATCCTCAACCAGGAGCCTACCCACCACCTGGTTCATATGGACAGCCAGGAGGCTTCTATCCACAACCTGGGGGTTACCCTCAACCTGGTGGATACCCAGAGCCTGGACATCCTGAACCACCTAAACCTGTGATGCCAATGCTGCCAGTTATCCCTCTGAATCCAGGTAAAGATATAGTAAAGTTTCAGCATCGCACTTCCTCCTGTCTGCACTATAAACCTTTTTTTTATCAGAAGATTTTCCCGGTGCTTTCTTAATCTTCCTTAAAAACATTAACAGAACAGGTTAGTGAATTACATCATCATTAACTGGAAAATAATGTTCTTTAAACTAAAAAACTTTAATATATAAAAATATATAAAAAAAAGGCAAGCTTAAAAAAAAAAGTGAAATGCAATTTTTCTTCAGCAGTTTAAGTAAAATCTAACTTTTGGGTTATATAAATTATTCTTTAGCTTCACAATTTAGAGTTGTTTTTAGTTGTTTGGCCCTCATTGCAATTGCACAAATAAAAATAACTCTTTCTCTGTGGTACCCACACAAGTTATAGCTACTTTTTTTTTTTTTCAGCAGACTTAGCGGTTTTTAGAAAATAACTTTAGTTTGCAGAAATATCATAATATAATAAAACGCCACAATGTGAAATGCAAACATTTTAGTCATTTTCTATGGTGTATAGCAGCACAGAAGCCATTATTCCTTTATTATTTCAAACCCAAACTTTGTTGTCCCATATTAATCATCTGTTCACCTTCTTAAAACACCGTAATTTAACATTTATTGCTTTTGGCACTAGGAACCATCTTGCAACTTAAACAGAAAATTAAAAGGTATAAAATATCTAGACATACAAATATTAGATACATTTTAAAATTCCACAATATTCTAAATACTCAGAGTGGTGGGCTAACCCATTTTGACCATTTATGCTCCTACCCCTGTCCAAACTCACTCAGCGTTGCAAAGAACATAAAAAAAAAACCCCATTAAATAGTTGTACAAAAGTTTTCCTATATAGAATTTCACAAAATATCACATTTTTACATTCTCCCAGTTCTCTCAATTATTTATATTCTTAAAAGTTACTTAGTAGTACACATGGTGTCCAGTTTCTAGTCCAGTTCAATGGTGGCCACTATG
Organism: Bombina bombina; assembly: GCF_027579735.1. Lineage (NCBI taxonomy): Eukaryota > Metazoa > Chordata > Amphibia > Anura > Bombinatoridae > Bombina > Bombina bombina. Next base: position 338,572,218 of record NC_069499.1, on the reverse strand, counting down.
TAATTATATAATACAATTGAGATAATTATTTTAGCCCAGAAAACAAGCATAGTCCAATTTTTCATTTAAGCCATTAGGGTTTAGGGTGGACAGTCTGTAAATCCATCTGCTTTCTTTTTGCAGAAGGATTTTATCATTGTTTCCACCTTTTCCATGGAGGATTCCTTTGTCTATGCCTACGAATTTTAGACAATCTGGGTTGCTATTGTGAAAGATTTCAAAGTGTCTTGCAACACTGCTGGTTGCACCTTCTGCTTAATATTATCCCTATGTTCGGTAATCCTGTCCTTGAAATTTATTTTCGATTTTCCAACATAATAACTTGGACAAGAACAGTGCAGAAGGTATATTACCCCCCACCGTGTTACAATTAAAAAATTCTCTAATTCTATAAATTCTCCAATCTTTGGCACTAAATTGTTTTTCCATAAATTACATGCCACACATTTTCCACATGGGAAATTCCCTATTGTTTTCTGATTAGATAACCAATCTGATATTGGAGGTTTGGATACATATTTGCTTCTAACCAATTTGTCTCGGCACTTTTTTGGCTGTAAGGAGGGGGAAATCCCCTACTTCTTAAGCCACATTTTCATTACTATTGAGGATCTTCCAATGCTTGTTGAGAATACTCCTCACTGTCTCCCAATGGCAATTGTATTTGGTTACTATACGCATATTGTCATCAGGTACCTTCTTCCGTGTAAAAAGAAGTGCATCTCTATCTGTTTTCCTTGCTTTGTTCCTGGCTCCTGCTACTACTCTTTTGGGATACCTTCTTTCTAAAAATCTTTTTTCCATGTTTTCTGCGTTGTGCTCAAATCTAGTTCTAGATGAGCAGTTCCTACGTAAACGCAGGAACTGACCAGTAGGGATACCTCTTTTGAGGTGTTTTGGGTGAAGACGTGACCAGTCCCTTAGTTAGAATGGATTCCTGTACCTGTTTTCCATTCCACATGCTTCATGTATATAGTATGTCCATCTAAAGGGGAGGAGAGTCCACGGCTTCATTAATTACTTTTGGGACTAAAGAACCTGGCCACCAGGAGGAGGCAAAGACACCCCAGCCAAAGGCTTAAATACCTCCCCTCATCCCCCAGTCATTCTTTGCCTTTCATCACAGGAGGATGGCAGAGAAGTGCCGAAGATTCGGAGTAGTCTCTTATGGAGGTTAGTACTCTTCAGAATGGGACTGGAGTTTTAAGTAGTCCTGTCAGCCTATCAGTGAGAGCCTGGGTGAAAGTTAGAGTCCAGAGATGCAGGGAGAATCTTTCTGCGAAACCATCCCGACTCATATGAACAGCTCCACAAACAATCAGCGTTGACGAGTTTCGCTGCCTTCCTTCTGCACTCAAGTCCATGTCAAGAGCGAGGCTACTAACCTGTCACACTTAAAGGGCCATATTCCTGTTCCATGGCGTAGATTCTTGTAAGATTGTTTAATTTTTTTATACATAATGATAGCACAGATGACAGGGTCACAGTGTGGCGCCTTTTATCTTATGGAATCAAGGGTTAATATTCCTGGTAAGGTGATTATTGAACAGGGGGGTTTATACATGATATTTTTTGTGTGATTGCTGCGTTTATGTGTGAGATGAGGCTCTGGCAATGGTGGAACTTTCAGGTTGAAATATCAGAGGCGTTTATACAATGACGAGGCCCACTCCGATTCTTCGGAGGAGACTCCTTCTGGGTCAGAGTCCGTGTCAGCTCATCCTCCGGCTGCGGAGGAGCCTGACTTTAGGTTTAGGATAGAGAATTTGTGCTTTTTGCTGAAGCAAGTGCTTGCTACTCTGGAGGTTCTGGAGCCGAAGCTTCCAGAGGAACCTTCGATCCCTAAGCTTGATAAGGTATACGAGGACAGGGTGGTGTCTCAGACCTTCCCGGTTCCTGTTAAGATGGCTAATATTATTAAGAATTAATGGGAGCGATTAGGTTCTTCCTTTTCCCCTTCTTCTTCCTTTAAGAAACTGTTCCCGGTCCTGGACTCTCAACTAGAGCTGTGGGGGACTGTCCCTAAGGTGGATTGTGCTATTTCCACGCTTGCGAAGCGGACAACTATTCCTCTCGAGGATAGTTTGTCGTTTAAAGAGCCCATGGATAAAAAGTTGGAAAACATGTTAAGGAAAATGTTTCATCCCACAGGGTTTGTTTTTCAACCGGCAGCAGCTGTAGCCGCGGTTTCCGGAGCTGCAACATATTGGTGTGAATCCCTGCATGATATGGTCGAGAGGGAGACTTCTATCGACAAGATACAGGATAAGATTAAGGCGTTGAGGTCACCAATTCTTTCATTTGTGATGCCAATATGCAAATTAATCGCCTGAACGCAAAGGTTTCAGGATACTCCGTTTTAGCTCGCAGGGCTCTGTGGCTTAAGTCTTGGTCTGCGGACATGACCTCTAAGTCGAGACTGTTGTGTCTACCTTTTCAATCAAAGAATCTGTTCAGTCCAGGATTGGATTTGATCATATCCACGGTTACGTGTGGCAAGGGAGCATTCCTACCGCAGGATAAGAAGGCTAAGCCTAAAGGATCTACTTTTTGACCCTTTCGTGCGGATAAGGCACAGCGCCAGCAGCCCGCTGTGAAAGCGGATCAGTCCAAGGGAACTTGGAAGCCTGCTCAGTCTTCGAACAAGTCCAAGCAGAACAAGAATCCTGCAGAGACAAAATCGGCATGAAGGGTTGGCCTCGGACCGGTCTCCGGACCAAGTAGGGGGCAGATTGTCTGTCTCTCTACCCCGAAGCCTGGTTGCAGGACGTTCAGGACCCTTGGGTTCTGGAGGTTGTCGCCCTGGGTTACAGGATAGGATTCAGGTCCCATCCGCCCAGGTGCAGATTTCTCCTGTCAAACCTGTCTTCAAGACCGGAAAAGAGAGAGGCCTTTCTAGAATGTGTGAGGGATCTCTCCTCTCTAGGTGTTATCATACCAGTACCCCAAGCAGAAAGGGGTCTAGGGTACTATTCAAATCTTTTTGTGGTTCTGAAGAAGGAGGGCACGTTCCGCCCGATTCTGGACCTAAAGTGTTTAAATTAGTTTCTGGCTGTTCTATCGTTCAAAATGGAAACAATCAGGTCTATTCTGCCCCTAGGTCAAGAGGGGTAGTTCATGATGACAATAGACTTGACGGATGCTTGCCTTCATGTTCCAATTTACAGGGACCACTTCAAGTTCCTAAGATTTGCATTTCTGGACCAACACTTCCAGTTTGTGGCCCTTCCCTTCGGTCTGGCGACGGCCCAGAGAGTCTTCACAAAGGTTCTGGGGGTGCTACTTGCAGTGGCCAGATCCAGGGGCATTGCTGTGGCGCCCTATTTGGACAACATCCTAGTCCAGGTGCTGTTGTTCAGCCTCGCAGAGGATCATTCGAGGGCTCGTCTTTTCTTGCTCCAATCTCACGGTTAGAAGATCAACTCAGGAAAGAGTTCCCTGGTTCCCAGCAACAGGGTGGAGTTCCTGGGCACGATAATAGACTATGTAGATGAAAATATTTCTCACAGATCAACGATGCAGGAAGATTGCGTCCACCTGTCTTGCCCTTCAGTCCTCCTCAAGCACTTCGGTGGCTCAGTGTATAGAGATGATAGGGCTCATGGTCTCCAGCATAGACGCCATCCCTTTCGCCAGGTTCCATCTCAGACCTCTTCAATTGTGCATGTTGAGACAGTGGAACGGCAATCATTCAGATCTATCACAGAGGATATCCATGGATGCTCGGACCAGGGACTCCCTCTCTTCGTGGATCTGTCTGGAGCATCTGTCCCTGGGGACATCCTCCTTGAGACCGTCCTGGGAAATTGTGACCATGGACGCGAGTCTCGCAGGATGGGGAGTTGTTTGGGGTGCCGGGATGGCACAAGGAAAATGGACCTGGGAGGAGTCTCTCCTTCCGATAAATATTCGGGAACTTCGAGCAATTTACAATGCTCTAGGGTCGTTCAGCTTAATCGGATTCCAGACCGACAACATTACCTTGGTGGCTTACATCAACCATCAGGGGGGTACGAGGAGCTCCCTAGCAATGAGGGAGGTGTCTTGGATTTTGGAGTGGATGGAGTCCCACAGCTGCTCGCTCTCAGCGATCCACATTCCAGGTGTGGACAACTGGGGGGGCGGACTTTCTCAGCAGGCAATCCTTACATCCGGGGGAATGGTCTCTTCACCCCAAAGTGTTTGCGGAGATTTGTTTCAGATGGGGAACGCCAGAGAGAGATCTCATGGCGTCCAGACTCAATTGCAAGCTACCCCGATACGGGTTTAGATCGAGGGGTCCCCAGGCAGAGCTGATAGATGCCTTAGCGATGCCTTGGGGATTCAGTCTAGCTTACATTTTTCCACCGTTGCCAATTCTACCTCGTGTAGTGGCATGCATCAAACAGGAGTGAGCTTCGGCCATCCTGATTTCTCCATCGTGGCTGCAGAGGACGTGGTTTGCGGATCTGGTGGGCATGTCATCCTCTCCGCCATGGAGGTTACCCTGTCGCAGGGATCTGCTGGAACAGGGTCCCTTTCAACATCAAAGTCTCGTTTCTCTGAGGCTGACTGCATGGAGATTGAACGCCAAGTCTTAGCCAAGAGTGGCTTTTCTGAAAGTGTGCTTGATACTCTAGTTCAGGCAAGGAAGCCAGTCACTTTGTTGCATCTACCATAAGGTGTGGAGGACTTACTTGTCCTGGTGTGAGAAGCATGGATATCCTTGGCACAAGGTGACGGTATCCTGGATTCTGTCCTTTCTCCAGGAGGGTTTGGAGAAGGGGCTTGCCGCTAGTTCCTTAAAGGGACAGATTTTGGCATTATCAGTCTTGTTGCACAGGAGACTCGCTGAGCTTCCTGACATTCAATCTTTCGCTCAGGCTCTGTCTAGAATCAGGCCTGTCTTTAGGCAATCTGCTCCCCCATGGAGCTTAAAATTGGTCCTTAAGGTATTGCAGAGGGTTCTGTTTGAGCCTATGCTTTCCATTGACATTAAGATTCTGTCCTGGAAGGTTCTCTTCCTGTTGGCTATTGCATTGGCATGCAGAGTATCTGAGCTTGCTGCCTTGCAATTCGAGCCTCCTTACCTGGTTTTTAATGCGGATAAGGCGGTTCTTCGCACCGGTTTGGGGTTTCCTCCCAAGGTGGTGTCTAACCGTACCATCAATCAGGAAATAATTGTTCCTTCTTTGTGTCCTAACCCTTCGTCTTCTAGGAGAGGTTACTTCATAATCTGGATGTGGTTCGTGCCTTGAAGTTCTTTCTTCAGGCTACAAGGATATTAGACAGTCTACATCTCTTTTTGTGGTGTATTCCGGGAAGTGCAAGGGGCAGAGGGCCTCTTCTACTTCTTTGTCTTTTTGGTTGAGGAGTTTGATTCGCTTGGCCTATGAGACAGCGGGACATAAGCCTCCTCAGAGGATCATGGCTCATTCAACTAGAGCTGTGGCTTTGTCTTGGGCCTTCAAGAATGAGGCCTCTATGGAGCAGATTTGTAAGGCGGCTACCTGGTCCTCCTTACACACTTTTACAAAGTTTTACAAATTTGACGTTTTTGCTTCTGCAGATGCTGCTTTTGGGAGAGAGGTTTTACAGGCTGTGGTGCCCTCAGATTAGGATCCGCTTTTTTTCCCTCCCGGTTTCATTGTGTCCTCTAAAGCTTGGGTATATGTTTCCCAAAAGTAATGAATGAAGCCGTGGACTCTCCTCCTCTTTAGATGGAAAACATAAATTATGCTTTGCTGATAATTTTATTTCCATCGTGGGGAGGAGAGTCCATGGCTCCCGCCCGTAACTCCGGTGGGCGGACCTAAATTTAATTTATCTTCTGGCACCATTTATACCCTGATATTTCTCCTACTGTTCCTTGTTCCCTCGGCAGAATGACTGGGGGATGTATTTAAGCCTTTGGCTGGGGTGTCTTTGCCTCCTCCTGGTGGTCAGGTTCTTTATTCCCAAAAGTAATGAATGAAGCCGTGGACTCTCCTCCCCACAATGGAAATAAAATTATCAGGTAAGCATGATATGTTTTATTGTAAACGTTCTGTTTATTAGGAGAGCCTTAGGCCTCTCTTGAATATTGCAACAATTACATATCACACATTAAAGGGACACTAAACCCAATTTTTTTCTTTCATGATTCAGATAGAGCATGCAATTTTAAACAACTTTCTAATTTACTCTTATCAATTTTTCTTCGTTCTCTTGTTATCTTTATTTGAAAAAGAAGGCATCTAAGCTATGGAGCCAGACAAATTTTGGATCAATACCCTGGACAGCACTTGTTTTGGTTCACAACCTAGGTTGTGAATCAAAAATGGGCCGGCTTCTAAACTTGCATTCTTGCTTTTCAAATAAAGATAGCAAAAGAATGAAGAAAAAATTGATAATAGGTGTAAATTGGAAAGTTGCTTAAAATTGCATGCTCTATCTGAATCATGACAGAAAAAATGTGGGTTCAGTTTCCCTTCAAGTGTATTGTATTTAATCTGATCTTTGCATTACATTTTTACTGTTTAAAAGAGTGCTGTAATCCCTGTCTTATTAGGATACATAGATTGATGTATCTAGCTCTTAATTCTTTTTTGGTGGTTTATAAAATAAGAAAATATTTGTGTGTGTAAAAAGTGATAAGATAAGGAAGTCTAATCTCCCTACAATTTTATTATGCAAACACATTAAAGGAAAACCAATTGTACAGTCCCTTTTAAAAGAATATTGTAGCTTGGAATAAATGATCATCCAGTAGAGACTAATATATGAGATTGTATTGATCTTGTTCCAAATCCATTTGCACAGAAGATTCAGAAATGTACAACACAAGGCCAGAAGGTGATTTCGGATCTTGGGATGACAAGGTTGTACGGCACACTTTTATACGGAGGGTGAGTTAATCAAGTAGACCCGACCAACTTATATTATTGTTTTTAAAAGTTTACTATAAATTGTCAGTAAGGTGTACAATGAAAGGGTTTATAAATCTGTCTGTTGAAAATGGCTAAAACAATGTTAAAACAGTTCTAAAAATGCAGAGAAAAAGATTTTTCCCCCATCACGTACTCTGCATTTTCAGAAGAATTGACTTAACAGGAAAATGCCATTAAACCAGAATCTTCTGTAATGTAGCTATGTGTGCTCTTGGGATGGTAACAGCTGAAACTTTTAGCTTACGGTAGTTTTCATACAACCAAATTCTGCTGATGCGTTTCCCATTCCCTCCTAAGTATGTAATCCTCTGTAGCTTATCTAACGTACGCTAAACCATTCTACAACTTTTTTTCCTAGGGTGATTACATCTGCTTTCATGTTATGTATATTATCATTATCCTCCTCCGGTTTGTGTTGTGGAAAACTGGCTAATACATAGTATTTCAGGTTGATAATCAGAAAATGGGCAAATAAAATCTAAATGCATAAAAAGAAAATGGTCTCTTTAATCCTAGAATTTTCATTTTCATTTATACAGTACCTACATGTATCTGTTAAAGGGACAGTATACACTCATTTTCATATAACTGCATGTAATAGACACTACTATAAAGAATAAGATGCACAGATACTGATATAAAAATCCAGTATAAAACTGTTTAAAAACGTACTTAGAAGCTTTCAGTTTAGCTCTGTTGAAAAGGTAGTTGGAAAGCCCACTGCAAGTGGGAAATAAGACACTCCCCCTTCTTTTGCATATGAAAAGACCCTTTACACAAACAGGAGCAAGCTGGAGAAGGTAGCTGACGGTATTCAAATAAAACTTTGGGGCTTGGTTAGGAGTCTGAAAATCAGAGCAATGTTCTTTAAAAATAAGCAAAATTATACATTTTAAAAAACAAACAAACTTTATGGGCTTTACAAATAGATCATCTACAAAACATTTATGCAAAGAAAAAATGAGTGTATAATGGCCCTTTAAAGGGACAGTCAACACCAGAATTTTTGTTGTTTAAAAAGATAGATAATCCCTTTATTACCCATTCCCCAGTTTTGTATAACTAACAGTTATAATAATACACTTTTTACCTCTGTGATTACCTTGTATCTCAGCCTCTCCAAACTGCCCCCTTATTTCAGTTCTTTTGACAGACTTGCATTTTAGCCAATTAGTGCTCACTCCTAGTTAACTTCATATATGTGAGCTCATTGTTATCTATATGAAACACATGAATTAACTCCATCTAGTGGTGAAAAACTGTCAAAATGCTTTCAAATTAGAGGCGGCCTTGAAGGTCTAAGAAATTAGCATATAAACCTCCTAGGTTTAGCTTTCAACTAAGAATACCAATTAGAACAAAGCAAAATTGGTGATAAAAGCAAATTGGAAAGTTGTTTAAAATTACATGCCCTATTGGAATCATGAAAGTTTTTTTTGGACTTGACTGTCCCTTTCAAGAGAAAAAGAAAATTGAATACATTTGGAAGTATCCTCTTTTTAGTTTGGAAAGCAGTAAGTGCAGCATCCTTTTAAATGTGACACCATTCTGTTGTGTAATAACATTCTAATTGTTTATCAGTGATTCCCTAAGCATTAAAAGTAGCTTCTTGACTATTTAGTTTTAATGATTATCATAAGTCCTAAAAATCCTAACAGTATAATCTCTCTGTTTTATCTATATCTGTTAAACTAGTTGTCAATCAGGGCAGATATGCAAGTACACAGGACACACTATAACTGGTTGTTCCAGTTGGCAGGACATGTGACCAATAAAACTTGATGTCAGACAGCACTCCTTACTTAAACCTCACATTGAATGATTCATACATAAGTGCTGTGTACATGGGTGTAAGACACCAAAACAAAGTCTGGGGGTAAGGAGGGTTGATCTAGGTGAGGGTGGAGTGGAAAGGAAAGGCAATGAAGGGGTGTGTCCAGAAGGGCATGGTTAACTTTAGATCAGGTGTACATACACATGTACATTCTATATGAAAGAGAGTGAAAACAATAAAGATTAAAGAGAGAAAGAGAAACTGAGAGAGAGAGAAAGACACTCTCACATGTTACTACCTTTTATATGAAGCTTCTATCTAACTAGATTCATTTTATATCACATTACTGTCCCTTTTAACGTGAGGAATCTGTAAACACATTGAGATTGTAATATAAAATGGTTAAAGGGACATAAACCACACATTTTTTTCTTTCATGATTCAAATAGACCATGTCATTTTAAACAATTTTCCAGTTTATTTCTATTATCTAATTTGTGTTCTCTTGGTTTCCTTTGTTGAAAAGGATACCTAGGTAGGCTCAGGAGCCACTGATTGGTGGCTGTACATGCAGGCCTCTTGTTATTGTGCATTGCTGTTTCTTCAATGAAGGATATCAAGAGAATGAAACTAATTAGATAATAGAAGTGAAATGGAAAGTTGTTTAAAATTCTATTCTTTATCTGAATCATTAAAGATTTTTTTGTGGTTTCATGCCCCTTTAATCATGTGCAGTAAAAATCTTTCATAATTTATTTTGCCTTTATTTTCTGCAATTTAAGTCTTTAAATTCACAGCTCTAAGAACTGGAAGTTCCAGGATGACCCTGCTGATGGCACCAAAACTGTTTAAAAATAATTTCAGGCAGTAGGAGTTCAACTAAGAAGCAGCATTCCAGTGCAGTGCAGCCCTGCAACCAGAATAGATCATTCCAAAATTCTTCTTCTTAATTGCTGTTTACAATAGGGGTGCAAAGAAAGATTTGGGGGAGGAGAGGTTTGCACCCCATAAAACCTACATACTGCAATGACATAGTCTAGTGCAGGTTTAATTTCTCCCAATCCCTGGCTGCAATCTGGGGGGGATCTATCAATTTTTGTTCCTTCCCAAGTTATTACCTCAGGGCATCTGCCCCCCCCTATCCCCTGCAGTTCTTACGCTTATGCACAATGGATAATGGCTAATAGGTCACATGTCAAAACCGTATTAATGCGTCTCATGCTGGACCTTGACCATTCTGTTATGTTTTTCAGGTCTACATGATCATAACACTTCAGCTTCTGGTAACTGTTGGCATCATTGCTATATTCACCTTTGTGTAAGTTTTTTTTTTTTAAATCATCTTTGCTTTACATTGTGATGGTTTATTGGAGTGAGACAACAGTATTAATAGTCTTTGAACATTATTGTGACATTTGATGGCAGAAGCAAGCAGAATTTTGACACACATTTATTTAAAGGGTTAGTGAACCCAACTTTTTTATGATTCTGATAGAGCATGCAATTTTAAGCAACTTTCTAATTTACTCCTATTATCAATTTTTCTTTGTTCTCTTGCTATCTTTATTTGGAAAGCAAGAATGTAAGCTTAGAAGCCGGCCCATTTTTGGTTAAGAACCTGGGTTGCACTTGCTGATTGGTGGCTAACATTTAGCCACCAATCAGCAGGTGCTGAACCTAAAATGGGCCAGCTCTTTAGCTTAGATTCCTGGATTTTCAAATAAAGATAGCATGAGAGTGAATAAAAATTGATAATAGGAGTACATTAGAAAGTTGCTTAAAATTGCATCCTTATCTGAACCATGAAAGAAAAAAAAATTGGGTTTACCATCCCTTTAATTTCTTAAACTCACACTTAAATGGACAGTAAACTCAATTTTTTTCTTTAATGATTTAGAAAGACCATGCAACTTTAAACAACTTTCTAATTTACTTCTATTATCTAATTTGCTTCATTTTCTTGATATCCTTTGCTGAAAAGCATATCTAGATAGGCTCAGTAGCTGCTGATTGGTGGCAGCACAAAGATGCTTTGTGTGATTGGCTCACCCATGTGAATTGCTATTTCTTAACAAAGGATATCTAAAGAATGAAGCAAATTAGATAATAGAAGTAAATTGGAATGTTGTTTAAAACTGTAGTCTCTATCTAAATCATGAATTACATTTTATTGGGTTTAATGTCCCTTTAAAAGCCATATGTTAATCATTATCTCTAGGTTCTTTAGATTGGTATTAAAGGAGCTTAAAGGGATATGAAACACAAAAATGTTCTTGTGTTTCAGATAGAGTATGCATATTTGTAAGGAACATTAAAATTTACTTCTATTGTCCAATTTGCTTAGTTCTTTTGGTGGTTTTTGTTAAAAAAACAAACATAGGTGGACTCATGAACTGGAAGCTAGCTGCTCATTGGTGGCTGCCCATGTATGCCTCTTGTCATTGGCTTAACAACCGTGTTCATCTAGCTACTAGTAGTGTATTGCTGCTGCTTCAATAAAAGATACCAAAAGAACGAAACAAAATTGATAACAGAAGTAAATTGGAAAGTTGCTTACACTGTATGCTCTGAATCATGAAATAAAAATGTGTTTCATGCCACTTTGAAGTGTATCTGTGAAGTAGAAAAAGAAAGAGGGCACTCCAATAGTGAAATACGTTGATGTAATATGGCAATCCACTAAACCCCCAATGGAGATATACTCACAAACGAGAAGCACTTAATAGTGCAAATGGTGCATGCTGAAACAGAGCTATCCAGCTAGCTCACACTCAGGCCTCCAGCAGACTTGTTACGCCACACCGAGTGTATCAGTGAAATGCAAGCTTACAATTAGATGTGCACGATAGCAATCTATTGAAAAAGGGCGTGATGTGCGTATCTTAACCCCAAATATAGACTCAAATCACAACGTGTTTCTCAGTTCAAAGACTGTTTCATCAGGTTATAGAATTCGTAATAGCAACACTTGCTTAAAAAGATACAACATTAAACAAACATTTCATTCAGCTGCTTGTGTTTCTATAACCGCCGTGCCATGATTGGATGTTTGACTGTCAATCCTGATTGCATTTTGATTGACACTCACAACGTCCAATGATTACGTTTGCTGCACATAGTTATTGGTGATTTGATCCCATCCGATTGGACTAAAGCGTTACTAGGCATTTAAAAGAACCAATCACAGATCTTAATCATCAGCCACGTGATTTACCAAGTCGTATATTATTCAAATTAGCCATGTGTTTATCGGACGTATTCAATTCGTCATGGGTTATTTTAGCACAGTAACAAATAGGGCTAGCTTCCCATGTATGAGGCTTATAATACATTCCACCTTTTGATGATAAGGCAACATGTACGTCTTTATAACCAATTGAAATATTGGAAGGACATTTTTAAATCCAATCATTCTTAACCAAAAGCGGGATAAACACACGCAGATACAAAATACAATATTACAAACAATAATACATACATTATAAAATTGAAATTACATAAAAAAAATACATACATAAAAAAATAAATATATTTATATATAATATAATATTTAAAAAAAAAGATAATAATTATATACAGTGTGTATATATTATATTATATATATATATATATATATATATATATATATATATATATATATATATATATATATATATATTCTATACAACTAAAACACTTACATAGAGACATGTCCCTCACACTATAGGACCATTTGAAAATAGCTATAGGATAAATCTATTTTAGTTAAAATCGGACATATCTATATTTTCATTCAGCCCATATGGAGTTAGGGTCTACATATGAGTTGAATGAAAATATAGATATGGCTGCTTTTAACTAAAATAGATTTATCCTTTAGTTAAATTCAAATGGTCCTATAGTGTGAGGGACATGTGCATAAATACATCTAACCGTGCCCTTGATTCTGAGGTTTGGAATAGTTTGTATATTTTTCTAAGTGTGTTAGTTGTATAGACTCAAAATATACAGTCGTATGCAAAAGTTTTTAGGCACCCCTGACAATTTCCATAATTTTCATTTATAAATAATTTGGTGTTTGGATCAGCAATTTAATTTTGATCTATCAAAAAACTGAAGAACAGTAGTGAAATGAGGTTTATTGGATTAACAGAAAATGTGCAATATGCATCCAAACGAAATTAGACAGGTGCATAAATTTGAGCACCCCAACAGTAATATCGCGTCAATATTTAGTAGAGCCTCCTTTTCCAGAATTAACAGCCTCTAGATGCTTCCTATACCCTGTAATGAGTGTCTGAATTCTGGATGAAGGTATTTTGGACCAAGTTCTCTAGTTCAGTTAGGTTTGATGGTTGCCGAGCATGGACAGTCCGATTCAAATCACCCCACAGATTTTCAATGATATTCAGGTCTGGGGACTGGGATGGCCTTTCAAGAACATTGTACTTGTTCCTCTGCATAAATGCCAGAGTAGATTTTGAGCAGGGTTTTGGGTTGTTGTCTTGTTGAAATATCCAGCCCTGGCATAACTTCAACTTTGTGACTGATTCCTCAACATTATTCTCAAGTATCTGCTGATATTGAGTGGAATACATGCAACCCTCAACTTTAGGAAGATTTCCTGTACCGGCACTGGCCACACAGCCCAACAGCATGATGGAATATAAGTTTGCAAAGAAAAAACGGTGGGTATAAGGTGCGCAAATCTATCCCTGCATTACACACTAATCTGCTCCCATAAAGCAGATAATCACAGAATCAGTACAAAGAGAGGGGTGTGTGTATGCGCTAAACAGCTACGGGGAAAAAGAAGTAGGGCAGTAATATAGTATTTCTTAAAAATAAGTGTGTTAATGATGTGTTATACAGAACTAATAAGTTGAAATCTAAATATTTTTACCTAGACGTATCATAAAATAAAGCTTATTCATCTAAAAATGAATTCGGTATTAGAAACAGTTTAAACAAACATAAGATTTATTAATCCCAAATTAAAAAGATATATTAATCTTGATAAAACATACATATAAACATATATGATTGGGTGTTAATATGACCGGTCATACGTAGGTGCAAATCAACAGAAATTACAATAAAATCCTGACAATACTAACTTTAAAAATATATATATATATGTGCAACTAAATCTAGAGAATTGTAGGGTAGTTGCTGCATATATGAATAAATCCACCTTTGTAGTACTGGCATAAAAAAGGGAGTGCAAAAAAATAAGTTTCAATGTGTTGGTATAAAGAGTTCTGTTTTTGCAATATGCTTATTTTAAATATATGGCAAAGTTCCGTTATAGCAAAAAACAACTGGTGTTAAAGTTCCGTTATAGGGAACTAATTGATGTTAGAAGCAACACTTAGGAATAATGTTGTGTTAGTTCCGTTATAGTTCCGTTCCGGTATTCCAAAAGTTCATGCAAGAGAGTATAAAATAAAGTATTTTACTTAAAAGTTTAAAAGTTACCTCTGACTTCCACGCTGTGGTGCCCTTACACCTCTATAGTGCCTACCTGCTCTTGTCTCGAGCTGAATCCTCCGTCTGGGTACGGCACAGGTGTCCTAAGCGGCTTCCAACAGCTGGTAACGTCAGGAACGTAGAATGTGTGTCAAATGTAGGTCCGGTTAAGGATAGAGACTCTGCGCAGAGTGCTTAAAAAGTGGACAAAGTAGTTCCCACGAATCCTTTGTAATCCTTGTAAATAATACTTCCTTATCACCTTGTGATTAATAGTCTAGCTCCATCAACGCGTTTCGCCATGTAGCATGGCTTTATCAAGATGGTTTAGACTAATTTTAAGATCCTTTATAAATGTATGGTTCAACCGTGATTGGTCCTGGTTTGATTGTTAATTTCTTTAAGGCCATCCCTTACTTAAGGTGGATATTCATAAAGGTGGATTTCCTGAATTCTTATTTTCTATTTTGTGAAGCTATTTTCTCTATTATTTACACATAAAACAATAATCTAAAAAGAATTCATTTTAATATGAAGCCGTGAAATTTTATTTTTACTGATTCATTCCTTACTCAAATATGTACAATCTGTATGATTATTTTCTTTAAAACATCGGATCAGGCATTGATTTAATATAAACATAGTGATATTTGTCTATCTATGTCTATCATCTAAGGTTCTAAGCCCTTATTGGAAATCTTATGAATGTAACATAAAAGGTTTCATAATAGGTAAATGATGTTAAATCTTTGGTTATGGTTACGTCTGGAGAAATGTCTAAATATGGATTGTTTTAATAACAACTAACCTCTATATTTATCGGAACATCTGTTAGAAACTATGAGTATACACAATAAATGTATGTGAGTTAAAAATTATACAACTATGTTGTTGTTAAACCGTTATTAACTCTATGTGCTAATACTTTATAGTTGATCTTATGGTGCCTGAATAAGAAGTTTTAAAATTATATGTTTATGAGAAATTAATTCTATTGGGAAGTATATATCTATGATTTGTGAAAAAGTGTAATTTATTAAATACAATAATTTTATTATATTAATGTATATATTATGTCATATTTATAGTTATACTTTTGAAGTATGGATGTGCCTATTTCTTTCATGTAATTAGCAAGAGTCCATGAGCTAGTGACGTATGGGATATACATTCCTACCAGGAGGGGCAAAGTTTCCCAAACCTCAAAATGCCTATAAATACACCCCTCACCACACCCACAATTCAGTTTTACAAACTTTGCCTCCGATGGAGGTGGTGAAGTAAGTTTGTGCTAGATTCTACGTTGATATGCGCTCCGCAGCAAGTTGGAGCCCGGTTTTCCTCTCAGCGTGCAGTGAATGTCAGAGGGATGTGAGGAGAGTATTGCCTATTTGAATGCAGTGATCTCCTTCTACGGGGTCTATTTCATAGGTTCTCTGTTATCGGTGGTAGAGATTCATCTCTTACCTCCCTTTTCAGATCGACGATATACTCTTATATATACCATTACCTCTGCTGATTCTCGTTTCAGTACTGGTTTGGCTTTCTACAAACATGTAGATGAGTGTCCTGGGGTAAGTAAATCTTATTTTCTGTGACACTCTAAGCTATGGTTGGGCACTTTGTTTATAAAGTTCTAAATATATGTATTCAAACATTTATTTGCCTTGACTCAGAATGTTCAACTTTCCTTATTTTTCAGACAGTCCGTTTCATATTTGGGATAATGCATTTGATTTAATCATTTTTTCTTACCTTCAAAAATTTGACTATTTTCCCTGTGGGCTGTTAGGCTCGCGGGGGCTGAAAATGCTTCATTTTATTGCGTCATTCTTGGCACGGACTTTTTTGGCGCAAAAATTCTTTTCCGTTTCCGGCGTCATACGTGTCGCCGGAAGTTGCGTCATTTTTTGACGTTATTTTGCGCCAAAAATGTCGGCGTTCCGGATGTGGCGTCATTTTTGGCGCCAAAAAGCATTTAGGCGCCAAATAATGTGGGTGTCTTATTTGGCGCTAAAAAATATGGGCGTCGCTTTTGTCTCCACATTATTTAAGTTTCATTTTTCATTGCTTCTGGTTGCTAGAAGCTTGTTCTTTGGCATTTTTTCCCATTCCTGAAACTGTCATTTAAGGAATTTGATCAATTTTGCTTTATATGTTGTTGTTTTTTCTCTTACATATTGCAAGATGTCTCACGTTGCATCTGAGTCAGAAGATACTACAGGAAAATCGCTGTCTAGTGCTGGATCTACCAAAGCTAAGTGTATCTGCTGTAAACTTTTGGTAGCTATTCCTCCAGCTGTTGTTTGTATTGATTGTCATGACAAACTTGTTAATGCAGATAATATTTCCTTTAGTAAAGTACCATTGCCTGTTGCAGTTCCTTCAACATCTAAGGTGCAGAATGTTCCTGATAACATAAGAGATTTTGTTTCTGAATCCATAAAGAAGGCTATGTCTGTTATTTCTCCTTCTAGTAAACGTAAAAAATCTTTTAAAACTTCTCTCCCTACAGAAGATTTTTTAAATGAACATCATCATTCTGATTCTGATGACTCTTCTGGTTCAGAGGATTCTGTCTCAGAGATTGATGCTGATAAATCTTCATATTTATTTAAAATGGAATTTATTCGTTCTTTACTTAAAGAAGTTCTAATTGCTTTAATTGATACTAATTCTAAACGTTTGGATAAGGTATTTAAATCTCCTGTGGTTATTCCAGAAGTTTTTCCTGTTCCTAATGCTATTTCTGCAGTAATTTCCAAAGAATGGGATAAATTGGGTAATTCATTTACTCCTTCTAAACGTTTTAAGCAATTATATCCTGTGCCGTCTGACAGATTAGAATTTTGGGACAAAATCCCTAAAGTTGATGGGGCTATTTCTACCCTTGCTAAACGTACTACTATTCCTAAGTCAGATGGTACTTCGTTTAAGGATCCTTTAGATAGGAAAATTGAATCCTTTCTAAGAAAAGCTTATCTGTGTTCAGGTAATCTTCTTAGACCTGCTATATCATTGGCTGATGTTGCTGCAGCTTCAACTTTTTGGTTGGAAACCATAGCGCAACAAGTAACACATCATGATTCTCATGATATTATTATTCTTCTTCAGCATGCTAATAATTTTATCTGTGATGCCATCTTTGATATTATCAGAGTTGATGTCAGGTTTATGTCTCTAGCTATTTTAGCTAGAAGAGCTTTATGGCTTAAGACTTGGAATGCTGATATGGCTTCTAAATCAACTCTACTTTCCATTTCTTTCCAGGGTAACAAATTATTTGGTTCTCAGTTTGATTCTATTATTTCAACTGTTACTGGTGGGAAAGGAACTTTTTTACCACAGGATAAAAAATCTAAGGGTAAAAACAGAGCTAATAATCGTTTTCGTTCCTTTCGTTTCAACAAAGAACAAAAACCTGATCCTTCATCCTCAGGAGCAGTTTCAGTTTGGAAACCATCTCCAATCTGGAATAAATCCAAGCCAGCCAGAAAGGCAAAGCCTGCTTCTAAGTCCACATGAAGGTGCGGCCCTCATTCCAGCTCAGCTGGTAGGGGGCAGGTTACGTTTTTTCAAAGAAATTTGGATCAATTCTGTTCAATCTTTGGATTCAGAACATTGTTTCAGAAGGGTACAGAATTGGTTTCAAGATGAGACCTCCTGCAAAGAGATTTTTTCTTTCCCGTGTCCCAGTAAATCCAGTAAAAGCTCAAGCATTTCTGAATTGTGTTTCAGATCTAGAGTTGACTGGAGTAATTATGCCAGTTCCAGTTCAGGAACAGGGGATGGGGTTTTATTCAAATCTCTTCATTGTACCAAAGAAGGAGAATTCCTTCAGACCAGTTCTGGATCTAAAAATATTGAATCGTTATGTAAGGATACCAACGTTCAAGATGGTAACTGTAAGGACTATCTTGCCTTTTGTTCAGCAAGGGAATTATATGTCCACAATAGATTTACAGGATGCATATCTGCATATTCCGATTCATCCGGATCATTAACGGTTCCTGAGATTCTCTTTTCTGGACAAGCATTACCAGTTTGTGGCTCTGCCGTTTGGCCTTGCTACAGCTCCAAGAATTTTTACAAAGGTTCTCGGTGCCCTTCTGTCTGTAATCAGAGAACAGGGTATTGTGGTATTTCCTTATTTGGACGATATCTTGGTACTTGCTCAGTCTTTACATTTAGCAGAATTTCATACGAATCGACTTGTGTTGTTTCTTCAAGATCATGGTTGGAGGATCAATTTACCAAAAAGTTCATTGATTCCTCAGACAAGGGTAACCTTTCTGGGTTTCCAAATAGATTCAGTGTCCATGACTCTGTCTTTAACAGACAAGAGGCGTCTAAAACTGATGGCAGCTTGTCGAAACCTTCAGTCACAATCATTCCCTTCGGTAGCCTTATGCATGGAAATTCTAGGTCTTATGACTGCTGCATCGGACGCGATCCCCTTTGCTCGTTTTCACATGCGACCTCTTCAGCTTTGTATGCTGAATCAATGGTGCAAGGATTACACAAAGATATCTCAATTAATATCTTTAAAACCGATTTTTCGACACTCTCTAACGTGGTGGACAGATCACCATCGTTTAATTCAGGGGGCTTCTTTTGTGCTTCCGACCTGGACTGTAATTTCAACAGATGCAAGTCTCACAGGTTGGGGAGCTGTGTGGGGATCTCTGACGGCACAAGGAGTTTGGGAATCTCAGGAGGTGAGATTACCGATCAATATTTTGGAACTCCGTGCAATTTTCAGAGCTCTTCAGTTTTGGCCTCTTCTGAAGAGAGAATCGTTCATTTGTTTTCAGACAGACAATGTCACAACTGTGGCATACATCAATCATCAAGGAGGAACTCACAGTCCTCTGGCTATGAAAGAAGTATCTCGAATTTTGGTTTGGGCGGAATCCAGCTCCTGTCTAATCTCTGCGGTTCATATCCCAGGTGTAGACAATTGGGAAGCGGATTATCTCAGTCGCCAAACGTTGCATCCGGGCGAATGGTCTCTTCACCCATAGGTATTTCTTCAGATCGTTCAAATGTGGGAACTTCCAGAAATAGATTTGATGGCGTCCCATCTAAACAAGAAACTTCCCAGGTATCTGTCCAGATCCCGGGATCCTCAGGAGGAGGCAGTGGATGCATTATCACTTCCTTGGAAGTATCATCCTGCCTATATCTTTCTGCCTCTAGTTCTTCTTCCAAGAGTAATCTCCAAGATTCTGAAGGAATGCTCGTTTGTTCTGCTGGTAGCTCCGGCATGGTCTCACAGGTTTTGGTATGCGGATCTTGTCCGGATGGCCTCTTGCCAACCGTGGACTCTTCCGTTAAGACCAGACCTTCTGTCACAAGGTCCTTTTTTCCATCAGGATCTGAAATCCTTAAATTTAAAGGTATGGAGATTGAACGCTTGATTCTTCGTCAAAGAGGTTTCTCTGACGCTGTGATTAATACTATGTTACAGGCTCGTAAATCTGTATCTAGAGAGATATATTATAGAGTCCGGAAGACTTATATTTCTTGGTGTATTTCTCATCATTTTTCTTGGCATTCTTTTAGAATTCCGAGAATTTTACAGTTTCTTCAGGATGGTTTAGATAAAGGTTTGTCCGCAAGTTCCTTGAATGGACAAATCTCTGCTCTTTCTGTTCTTTTTCACAGAAAGATTGCTATTCTTCCTGATATTCATTGTTTTGTACAAGCTTTGGTTTGTATAAAACCTGTCATTAAGTCAATTTCTCCTCCTTGGAGTTTGAATTTGGTTCTGGGGGCTCTTCAAGCTCCTTCGTTTGAACCTATGCATTCATTGGACATTAAATTACTTTCTTGGAAAGTTTTGTTCCTTTTGGCCATCTCTTCTGCCAGAAGAGTTTCTGAATTATCTGCTCTTTCTTGTGAGTCAACTTTTCTGATTTTTCATCAGGATAAGGCGGTGTTGCGAACTTCTTTTGAATTTTTACCTAAAGTTGTGAATTCCAACAACATTAGTAGAGAAATTGTGGTTCCTTCATTATGTCCTAATCCTAAGAATTCTAAGGAGAAATCGTTGCATTCTTTGGATGTTGTTAGAGCTTTGAAATATTATGTTGAAGCTACTAAATCTTTCCGAAAGACTTCTAGTCTATTTATTATCTTTTCCGGTTCTAGAAAAGGCCAGAAAGCTTCTGCCATTTCTTTGGCATCTTGGTTGAAATCTTTAATTCATCTTGCCTATGTTGAGTCGGGTAAAACTCCGCCTCAGAGAATTACAGCTCATTCTACTAGGTCAGTTTCTACTTCCTGGGCGTTTAGGAATGAAGCTTCGGTTGATCAGATTTGCAAAGCAGCAACTTGGTCCTCTTTGCATACTTTTACTAAATTCTACCATTTTGATGTATTTTCTTCTTCTGAAGCAGTTTTTGGTAGAAAAGTACTTCAGGCAGCGGTTTCAGTTTGAATCTTCTGCTTATGTTTTTCGTTAAACTTTATTTTGGGTGTGGATTATTTTCAGCAGGAATTGGCTGTCTTTATTTTATCCCTCCCTCTCTAGTGACTCTTGTGTGGAAAGATCCACATCTTGGGTAATCATTATCCCATACGTCACTAGCTCATGGACTCTTGCTAATTACATGAAAGAAAACATAATTTATGTAAGAACTTACCTGATAAATTCATTTCTTTCATATTAGCAAGAGTCCATGAGGCCCGCCCTTTTTTTGTGGTGGTTATGATTTTGTATAAAGCACAATTATTCAAATTCCTTATTTTATATGCTTTCGCACTTTTTTATCACCCCACTTCTTGGCTATTCGTTAAACTGAATTGTGGGTGTGGTGAGGGGTGTATTTATAGGCATTTTGAGGTTTGGGAAACTTTGCCCCTCCTGGTAGGAATGTATATCCCATACGTCACTAGCTCATGGACTCTTGCTAATATGAAAGAAATGAATTTATCAGGTAAGTTCTTACATAAATTATGTTTTTCTCTGAAACGAAATTGTATTATTATATAAAAAGACAATCTTGTTATGACATGGTAAAATGTATAGTAAAACATATATGGGTAATGTTTCTAATATATATAATGCAATTTCATATAGGTTATTACTAGGTTTGTATATATAAATCGTAAATTATTACTAAGTTTGTATATGTATATATATATGTGGAAATTTACAGAATTAACGGTCCGTTAACAGACCGTTAATTCTGTAAATTTCCACATATATATACATATACAAACTTAGTAATAATTTACGATTTATATATACAAACCTAGTAATAACCTATATGAAATTGCATTATATATATTAGAAACATTACCCATATATGTTTTACTATACATTTTACCATGTCATAACAAGATTGTCTTTTTATATAATAATACAATTTCGTTTCAGAGAAAATAGGCACATCCATACTTCAAAAGTATAACTATAAATATGACATAATATACACATTAATATAATAAAATTATTGTATTTAATAAATTACACTTTTTCACAAATCATAGATATATACTTCCCAATAGAATTAATTTCTCATAAACATATAATTTTAAAACTTCTTATTCAGGCACCATAAGATCAACTATAAAGTATTAGCACATAGAGTTAATAACGGTTTAACAACAACATAGTTGTATAATTTTTAACTCACATACATTTATTGTGTATACTCATAGTTTCTAACAGATGTTCCGATAAATATAGAGGTTAGTTGTTATTAAAACAATCCATATTTAGACATTTCTCCAGACGTAACCATAACCAAAGATTTAACATCATTTACCTATTATGAAACCTTTTATGTTACATTCATAAGATTTCCAATAAGGGCTTAGAACCTTAGATGATAGACATAGATAGACAAATATCACTATGTTTATATTAAATCAATGCCTGATCCGATGTTTTAAAGAAAATAATCATACAGATTGTACATATTTGAGTAAGGAATGAATCAGTAAAAATAAAATTTCACGGCTTCATATTAAAATTAATTCTTTTTAGATTATTGTTTTATGTGTAAATAATAGAGAAAATAGCTTCACAAAATAGAAAATAAGAATTCAGGAAATCCACCTTTATGAATATCCACCTTAAGTAAGGGATGGCCTTAAAGAAATTAACAATCAAACCAGGACCAATCACGGTTGAACCATACATTTATAAAGGATCTTAAAATTAGTCTAAACCATCTTGATAAAGCCATGCTACATGGCGAAACGCGTTGATGGAGCTAGACTATTAATCACAAGGTGATAAGGAAGTATTATTTACAAGGATTACAAAGGATTCGTGGGAACTACTTTGTCCACTTTTTAAGCACTCTGCGCAGAGTCTCTATCCTTAACCGGACCTACATTTGACACACATTCTACGTTCCTGACGTTACCAGCTGTTGGAAGCCGCTTAGGACACCTGTGCCGTACCCAGACGGAGGATTCAGCTCGAGACAAGAGCAGGTAGGCACTATAGAGGTGTAAGGGCACCACAGCGTGGAAGTCAGAGGTAACTTTTAAACTTTTAAGTAAAATAGTTTATTTTATACTCTCTTGCATGAACTTTTGGAATACCGGAACGGAACTATAACGGAACTAACACAACATTATTCCTAAGTGTTGTTTCTAACATCAATTAGTTCCCTATAACGGAACTTTAACACCAGTTGTTTTTTGCTATAACGGAACTTTGCCATATATTTAAAATAAGCATATTGCAAAAACGGAACTCTTTATACCAACACATTGGAACTTATATTTTTTTGCACTCCCTTTTTTATGCCAGTACTACAAAGGTGGATTTATTCATATATGCAGCAACTACCCTACAATTCTCTAGATTTAGTTGCACATATATATATATTTTTAAAGTTAGTATTATCAGGATTTTATTGTAATTTCTGTTGATTTGCACCTACGTATGACCGGTCATATTAACACCCAATCATATATGTTTATATGTATGTTTTATCAAGATTAATATATCTTTTTAATTTGGGATTAATAAATCTTATGTTTGTTTAACCTGTTTCTAATACCGAATTCATTTTTAGATGAATAAGCTTTATTTTATGATACGTCTAGGTAAAAATATTTAGATTTCAACTTATTAGTTCTGTATAACACATCATTAACACACTTATTTTTAAGAAATACTATATTACTGCCCTACTTCTTTTTCCCCGTAGCTGTTTAGCGCATACACACACCCCTCTCTTTGTACTGAGCATGATGGAACAACCACCAAACTTTACTGTGGGTAGCAAGTGTTTGTCTTGGAACGCTGTGCTTTTTTGCCGCCATGCATAACGCCCCTTGTTATGACCAAATAACTCAATCTTTGTTTCATCAGTCCACAGCACCGTCTTCCAAAATGAAGCTGGCTTGTCCAAATGTGCGTTTGCATACCTCAAGCGACTCTGTTTGTGGCGTGTGTGCAGAAAATGCTTCTTCCGCATCACTCTCCCATACAGCTTCTCCTTGTGCAAAGTGCGCTGAATTGTTGAACGATGCACAGTGACACCATCTGCAGCAAGATGATGTTGTAGGTCTTTGGAGGTGGTCTGTGGGCTGTTTTTGACCGTTCTCACCATCCTTTGCCTCTCCGATATTTTACTTGGTCTGCCACTTCTGGCCTTAACAAGAACTGTGCCATTGGTCTTCCATTTCCTCACTATGTTCTTCACAGTGGACACTGACCGCTTAAATCTCTTTGATAGCTTTTTGTAGCCTTCCCCTAAACCATAATGTTGAAAATCTTTGTTTTCAGGTCATTTGAGAGTTTTTTTAAGGCCCCCATGTTGACACTCTTCAGGGGAGCGTCAAAGAGAACAACAACTTGCAATTGGCCTCCTTAAATACCTTTTCTCATGATTGGATGCACCTGTCTATGAAATTCAAGGCTTAATGGGCTCAACAAACCAATTGTATGTTTCAATCAATCAGTGCTAGGTAGTTACAGGTATTCAAATGAACAAAATGACAAGGGTGCCCAAATGTATGCACCTGTCTAATTTCGTTTGGATGCATATTGCAATTTTTCTGTTAATCCAATAAACCTCATTTCACTACTGAAATATTGCTGTGTCCTTCAGTTATTTGATAGATCAAAATGAAATTGCTGATGCAAACACCCAATTATTTATAAATGAAAATCATGGAAATTGTCAGGGGTGCCTAAACTTTTGTGTGTGTATGTATGTATGTATATGTGTGTGTATATATATGTGTATATCTATATATATATATATATATATATATATATATATATATATATATATATATATATATATATATATATATATATATATATATATATATATACACATTATGTATGATTAGG
Organism: Bombina bombina; assembly: GCF_027579735.1. Lineage (NCBI taxonomy): Eukaryota > Metazoa > Chordata > Amphibia > Anura > Bombinatoridae > Bombina > Bombina bombina. The sequence continues at coordinate 338,547,758 of NC_069499.1, read as the reverse complement.
TATTGATTATGCAATTTAAATATTTGTAACAAATGTCTGTTAATACCTAGACAACTGGATATAAATGCTAGTTTACCTGCTTCTCACAATCTGCAAATTAATCTTAGGAATGTCGGCACATATTTTCACTCAATTCTTGTCCATATCTTTTTAAATATCCTTTCCCATATGTTCTCTCTAAAAACAAATTTTTCTCTCAAATTAAATACATTTTTGTTTTAATCGGAATTGGTGAAACTGAAATAACTATTGAAGCACATTTTTATTGACTTGATATATAAACGTACGCTGACTTGCATGGACTTTGTAGGCTTGTTGTATAAAACAGGTAATAATTATACTTATAGAATTCCAGATGACTGGGTGTGCATCCTTCATAGCAGAGGCAACCATTTTATTTGATTGTTGTTGTATTTGTAGATCATTTATGTTATGAAACATGTAGGCTATTCAGCATTGTATATAATACAGACACTTCTAAAGCTGGTTGTTCTTAATGTAAATAAAATCAACTCCCTTAAATATGTCTAATTATCAGTAGTAAATGTGTGCACACGTTTCCTGTAATTAACATTGAATCTGTGTTTTAGCCTCTAACATGATACACTCATCTTCCCTTATAATTGTGTCCCTTATTAGCCAAGGAGTTAAGGCACTTGCCTGCAAAATAATGTAAGTTTTGCAAATAAAATGGAAGTACGCTTTTAAAGTTTACTTTAAGCATAAATGCTGATATATGCTGTGCACATATAAAATTGACTAATGCTTTAAATGGGGCTAAAAAAAACAACTTTCCTTTTTTTAATATGAGGAGAGTCCACGGCATCATTCCTTACTGTTGGGGAAATACTGAATCTGGCCACCAGGAGGAGGCAAAGACACCCCAGCCAAAGGCTTAAATACTTTAAAATGGGACTGGAGTATTATGTAGTCTTGTCAGCCTCTCAGTGAGAGCATTGACGAATGTTAGAGTCTGTAGATGCAGAGAGAGTCTTTCTGCGAATCCCTCCAGACTAGTATTAACAGCTCTTAAGCAATCGGTATTGATGAGTTTCACCTGCTTCCATTACTCAAGTCCATGTCAGGAACGATGCTACAAGACTGTCAAACTTGAGAGGCTGTGTTTCTGTTCCACGGCATAGATTCCGGGAAGAAAGTTTTCATTTTTTTATACACCTATAACACAAGAAGACAGGGTCACAGTGTGGCTCCTTTTATCTGTATGGAATCAAGGGTTAATATCTCCGGAGGGGGATTATTGAACAGGGAGATTAAACACATAATTTTATTTTATTATGAATATGGTGCGACATATGAGATGAGGCTCATGCAGATGTTGGAACGTACAGGTTTT